>NC_090787.1:9642500-9897500 GCF_040054535.1 Antennarius striatus
CTGTTGAAGAACACACACACACACACACACAGACACACACACACACACACACACACACACACACACACACACACACACACACACACATACACACACACACACAGTCTCTCTCAAGTGACTATGAAGATTGGGTCAGATTCAGGAACACACACCGTTCTCCTTGACATGTCTCTGTGTGTGTATCGGAGTGTGCATTTGTGTGTCTACACTTGACTGAGCCTAGCAGGATCTGATGAAGGTTGAGTCTCACACACTTAAGAGGAGAGTGTGTGAGATTCTATATTTAAAACAAATACGCAGCATGATCGTTAACATTGTCAACTCAAAGCTACAGGGTCATTAGATTGATTTCCTGCTTGATCAGTGCCTTTCCATCCTGTGTTTGTGTTTCTTTCCTTTATATTTTGGGTTTACTATGTTCTGGTTTTCTTCCACAAAAGCATTTAAATTAGATTGATTCTCATTAACAGAGGTACTGACTGAGAAGTGGAGTTAGTTCTACTGCTCTCAGGGATGGTTTGAATATAGACAATAAATTTCACTCTATTGTACAAAGTTGAGCAAACAGCAAGACTAACCATTAGTATTCCTTAACCGTTCACCCTTGAATAGTATCCTTGATAAATTTTATTCAGTCAAAAGGTCCACATACATCTTGTCTGTTTTACTTGCAGAAAAGCAAATATACTTTTGAGTAGAATTACTGCAAGTGACATTCAAGAAGTATGATGGCAGCAAAAGCTTTTCAGTTTCAGAAAGACATGAACTCTTTTTTTCTAATCAATGGGGGCAAAGAGACTCCAGAAGACTTTGGAAGTGATTCTGACTTTTTTGATTTATTTATTAAAATTTTTATAATTTCTAAAAAATTTTCCACAACGCCTTCATTTGGGTCCGATCATGAGCTGAACTTTACATAACTCAACATTCACAGAGGGTTAACCAATGAGTACATGGCGGGGGCCATAACACCTTCCCCTTAATACACAAACCAATAGGTTTTGTTATGAAATCCCATACGCAACCATCCAATATTACCAAATGTTATCAATGTCTCTACAACCTGGATAATGAGTCTGCCATTATGTTATCCGGAATCGTTTGATTTACAATACAGTTCAGGAACAATACAGATGAAAGAGGTCCCGTGTTCAAATCCTGGATGAGCCCCCATTTATGTGACTATCCTTAGCTCGTGGTGGAAAAGGGAATGGAACATAAAACCATTTTGAGATGGTTAACGTAGAGTTATTAATTAACACAGTGTAGTTTAATTGAAAAACAAAACGAGGTGTGAAAACCAAACGATGGGTGCTGCTCAACACAAAGAAAATAATGTAAGAAATGAAGACTCACTAAAACAGAGCTGATACATTCTTACGAATAAGTAAACCGAAACAAGACAGACAAACCCAAACTCTGAACAATTACTCGGTCTATTTACTACTAAAAAAACAAAAACAAGAATACATACAAGGAAAGTCAACACCCCTAAGCCTAGTGTATTCTGACAAAATAAGACCTACCCTTGACTGTTACATTGTCAGTTTTTGAATCTGGTATCCCTGGCTCGTCTCCTCACATAACTCTAACGTGCCTCCGTTAACACAGACCAGATCACATTCCTACAGCATCAAGAGGCACATGGCGAGCTGTGTAGCAAAGGTGGCAGCTACCTCGACTGTCACACTCGCGGGGCTTTTAAAGCTGAGACTCCGGCCACATCCCAACGATTGGTGGATAGACACTGGACGTAACCAATCAAGGCCAGAATATTGCAGGAGCGAGACGCTGAGGTCCACACCCCCTTCAGATAGGTCCAATCACGGGTTGGGGGCGACACACTGCACTTTAAATAACTCAAACAACATTGACAGAGAGTCAACCAATGAGTGCACAGAGGGGGTCGTAACATCCATCTAATTATATAATTTCCTCCGGGATTAATAAAGTATCTATCTATCTATCTATCTATCTAATCATCTTGTGGTATTCAGAAAGGCATCTGACATGTCAAGACCCACGGGCTTTTGCTTTCCAGACATGTCAGAAACATCTAAAGTTGGTATCTTTTTGATCTAGAAAGTGCTGTATCGCTAAAAAGCCACCCAACTCTGTCTCTTGTGTTTATTTCTCCTTTATTCATTTCTTCACACCCTCACTGTCTTCATCTGTCCTTCTCTCTGGTCAATTTTCCCAGAGGCACCGGAAACCCAACAGAGAGGGTTTTCTCTAGTGAAAGGCAATACTTTCATCCTCTTCCCTCAATAAAAAAACAAAAAAACACTGCATTTCTGTTTCCTCCATATATCTGTATCCTTATGTGTGAATTTTTAAGCCTTTTGAGCTTGGCTGTAGCTGACAGTGAGGCATAGCCCCTGGCTTACATATGACCAGAACCTTGAATTCAACAGGGATCCTTTCTTTTATTACCAAACCAAGAAAGGAGCAAAGATGAGAGAAAAGACTGTTTTAAAATCCGTCAATACAAGGGAAAGAACATCAAATGCAGATGTTATGATAATAGTTCCTTATGTATCTGCAGTGCGATGAACCTGTTAAAGTCGTTTTGTCACTGTAATGCTCTCAGATGTAGTCACCTTTGTAGAGCTAAGAGCTGAGGGGGGATAAAAGAACGAGCGAGATATAATAGAAGCAGACACAAGAGGGGAACTAACTAGATGTAATGGCTTGAAACTGTTGATACTACTTGAAAAACAGTGATGCAGAAACAGAATGGACATAAAACAGATTGTTCACTCTGAGTGGGCTGGTAGAAAGGGGTGATATATGTCTTTGACTAGATGCAATCAAAAGAAAATCAAGCACATGGAAAATAAAGGTGGTTTACTATGGCATTAGAGAACTACTCATCACCTGCTATGGATCTCTTGAAATCAAATACTGATGTTTTTTAAGGTAACTCTTTGCTTTTGTTATTCAATCTTGTGAAATGCCCTTAATGGTTGTGTTAATTATTGAACTGAATTAGAAAGAAGAAATATATTTCCAGGTTTGAATTTTCTGGACTCTCATCAGTAGGTCTAAGTCAACACGTTAGCATAGCTCTCACTTTCTGGATCCAACCGTACCAATGCTTTTCCACTGTTAGCTCATCATTTTTATACTGAAGGAGCAGCTTGATGTCTGCTTTGCCTCAGTTATTGGAACCGTTGTTTTGGAAAGTCATTTCAACATGAGTACACCTTTTATAGACTACAACAAAATAACAGCTGCTGTGTGTAGGTGGACAAATTTATTGGAAAAATGAGCCCACACAAATTGCATGTACCTTGGTAAATTTGGACCTGTCTCTTCTTATAAGCAATAGGCCATTTTGGGATGAATTTATAGGTGGCTAATTAAAGCAAATTAGTGCAGATGCTGAGCATAAACCCTAAGTCATCAAAGCAGAACAGCATCCTGCTTGACTTCAATTGTGTGGTCTTAATGTCTTTCATTTTGCCTGTAGCTAAGGAGCACATGGTGTGCAACCCACTATGTTCGGATGCAGGGTGTTGGGGTCCTGGCCCAGACCAGTGCCTTACCTGCAAATACTACAGCCGTGGACGAATCTGTGTCGATACCTGTAATCTTTATGAAGGGTGAGTCACATTTATGCACACATATCAACACAACCTTCCCATATAGTACCGATGTGTGGTCTATTATCATGATGGATGGATGGAGTCAATTTTCTTCATGTAACCAAGTTTTTGGAGAGAATTAAACATTTTCTATCAGAGGACAAAGTGAACTTAAAGAGATATGCTATTGCTGCAAAGACAATGTGGATAAGCATTATTTTACTGCCTTCTTCTTGAGAAAATATTGACCAAAGATTTGTCATTGCATTTATCTGATTTTGTTTTTTGCATGCTTAAAAGGTTTACCGGTAAGTAAATATAAAAGTAAAGTAATTACAGTTCAAGCACTCAAGTGTTATTTTTATCAGGCTTCTTCCTTCATAACCATGAGAACATGAAAATTCCCACATGAAAATTCCCTCCTTTGGATTGTCTTTAAATCAGCAAGAAATGGTGTTAATACTAAAACGTCATCTAAGAACAGTTTGGGTGGAAGTCACAGACCAGTCTGCCCTTGTACCCCAGCAATTAGTTTTTTTAAAAATAGAGCATGACCAAAATTTGACAATTTGTGGTGTGGCTTTGTAAGGGTAGCATACTTGACAAGATACCCAAATTGATCTCATCACTTGCTGTGTGCACTTTTTGTGTCAGGCTAACCAAAATGATCGCTAATTTGGAAAGTAAACGGAAAAAGCAAAAGCATCTCTTTTCAAGAGGAATGAAATATATAATAAAACCGTCAATGACATTCAATTTCACAATTTCAGAGCTAACTGCATTCTTACGCTGTTTATTTATATCATGCTAGTTTGAACAACTCTGTGGGTAGACCAAGGACAAACACTGCCTTGTCTCGGCCAACAAAATACCCACAATTCTAAGAAATTCCTAGAATCAAAATACTCAAACAGGGATAATGAGAGATGAAATGGTCCTTTCTTTGTTGTTTTTCACCTCAAACTCCCTATGCTTGCATTAATTTTGCCTGGAGAAAACTATTGAATTTGCCCATACTTTCCAGTCTGCTAATGTTTCTTAAATGTGCATTGCTGTGTTCACAAAGGGAATAAAATCTGTCCAATAGTATTCATGATCCACCGTCATATCTCAGGCTGCTTCATCATGACACGACTGTATCTATGACAAACTACGATTATCAGAAAAACATGTTTGCTTGAATTTTTTTTTACTTTATTCTTTAAAAGCTGGCAATTTGAAATTCATCGAAATTGTTTCCATGAATTTGAAGTCTGCCACATTGCCTTTGATTTGATTATTTATTTATTTTTTCACGTTTGGTGTACTGGACATTGATTTGAAGGTAATCCCAAATTGTATGGAGTTATAAAAATAACCTTTTTTCACAGTCGCTGACCTCATTTCAAAGTAATCTAATGATTGATAACCCCAGCTCTATATCCACCTTCATAGCAGATGGATATAAAGCATGTTTTGCATTTTAAAAGCAGATTGATGCCTTGCTTCTAATTACTGTTGGAGCAAATATATATAGGCCTCATCTTAAGCAAGCTGTAATCATCAGTCTGTTTTAAGCCTGAGTTTGGATTAAAAATCCATGACACTAACTATTGTATTTCTATTAGGGATCACCACCACATGCTCTCAGACAACAATGTGAAGGTTATCAATGTAGCAAAGATCAAACTGATTAATTTATTAAGTTTTTGACAGAACCCCTGCAAGAATAGTTTCAGGAGCATACAGCATCAGGATATTGTGATCAAATCAAGGACAAACACATTAAGATGTGTTTGTCCTTGATCATCCCCTACCAGCTATCAATCAATCAATCAACTTTTATTTATATAGCACTTACTTACATCTGAAGACATTTCAAAGCGCTTTACAGATAGAAAGCCAACAATGCCCTATGAAGCGATGAAGAGGAGTGGTTGAATTATTAAGTAATCTTCTTCGTCTTTTGGTGAAGGACCTGCTTCATAACTTGCTCATCAAAACTAAAATAAACTCAAGGCTTTAGGTTCAACAGTAATGTTCCCTTTACTTTGACAAATATTAAAGATTTTAAAGGCACCCCTGTTGAGTTTCAGAAGAAGGGATTCCATTACTTTGAAATGAAATTTAGCTTGATGTCATTAACCTCGTAAAGAGCACCTCCCTCCCAACAACACACACACACACACACACACACACACACACACACACACACACACACACACACACACACACACACACACACACACACACCTTCCACCTGTATTTTTTTTAAACAATATTTTAGGGGGGGGGGGTTTGTCCTGCAGAGCTTCTGGAGAACTGACTAAGGTCAGAGTCTAATCTTGATCAAAAGATCTTTGGTGGCCGCATTAAGGAGGCATGAGGAGGACCGGAAGATGCTGTTTGGGCAGGGGGGCTAGGCGTGTCACTGCGTGTCACAGTCACAACTTGCGCACGGGGCCACGCCCTGCCTACCTGTCTACCTGCACATCCATACCATCCACTTTGGAAATGTTAGCACAATGAGCACATCACACACACACACACACACACACACACACACACACACACACACACACACACACACACACACACACACACACACACACACACACACACACACACACATATATATGCTGTATGCACCTGAGACTTTGCCACACCACGTGTTTCTTAAGATACAATGGTTTAAAAATGTAATTCATGATTGTGTTTGTTACGTGGTTATTATCTATCACTGAACTCAATCATGTTGTCCCTATCTTTGTGACATGATCTTTACTCCTATATAATGTCAGCAGTACAGCAAATCTTATCTAACAAGGACGATTTGAAAATTTGTAGATCTTTCGTTATGTTAAATGTACATATGGAAGACTGCATGTAATTTAGAAATGTACATTTTTTCACACTTTGAAAGAAAGTCTATATGAATTTAATCTCAGTTGTTCATGTAAACATTCAGAATGTAGATACATATCTTCTCAGTGGTTTCATGAAATGTTATTGAAAATGATGAAGGCAATATTAACCATACTATTAATTTTTTCAGCAAAAGCACGGGTGTTCTTGCATGGCTTAAGTCAAGGAAATACTTTCAAACAAATGTTCATATTGCACAAAATGCGTAAAAAGTTTAATATTCACTGTCAATGTAGAGTATCTTTGTCTCACACGAGAGAAAACACAGAGCAGTAGAGTGCTGCATAGCATCACACAACCACTCATTAGTCTTAAGAATTAGCGATATTGTCCAGCTACATTACAGCTTGTATTATTTCAACCAGCTTTCACACAAACAAAGCCTGAGTCCCCTGACTGGAAGGTTTTGTATAGACCAGAAGATGAATAATTAGTACTTATTTAATTTAGATTCCACTGGGATCTTTTACTAAGATTCAAACTTGTTTTCCCTCGCTGACTAAAATAACAACAAAGGTTTTTTTCTTTGTTCTATGGTGACAAAGGCAAAATGTCAAATTTCATGATTCTGCTGTGCCATTTTAATGTTCTGGGTTTATACGTAAATGGAATACAAAAATTGGATAACAAGGGAATTTATCTAATTAATTTTCCAAAAAGCAGCATCTGTGTTGTACCATTCAGAAGTGATGTCCTTCTGAGTGTAGGTATTGGCTTCCACCAACTAAACTTGATATCAACATTATTCCGATTATTCAGACACTCTACTTTTTTTTGTCCATAACTTAGATAAGACTTTTTTGGAACAGTGAATTAATGAAAGAGGTGAATCTGCTTCGCAACTGCTTCAAAGGTCTTTGACAGGATGAATGTACTTGAAGTGAGAAGTAAGATGATTTTTCTTCTGAATCACATTTCCCCTCCCATTAAAATCCTCTGCCTCCTTTCCGCCTCCTCATCCCTCAGGGACATCCGAGAGTATGCCAATGGGTCAGTGTGTGTGGAGTGTGATGGCCAATGTGACCGAGCAGAGGATGAATCTCTGACCTGCAATGGACCGGTAAGCTTGTTTGTGACAGCATTAAAAAAAATCTGTTCAAGTGTATGCTATTCTCCAGGGCAATTAAGATATAGCGAGTCAGTATCTTCATGTTACAATGTAGCCGCAAGAGGGCACAAGCCAGTGTCTTATTGTGCCAGTCCCAAGCCCGGATAAATACAGGGGGTTGTATCAGGAAGGGCATCTGACGTAAAATGTTTGCCAAATCAAACATGCGAATCAAATCTATGACTTCCATACCGGATCGATCGAGGCCCGGGTTAACAACGACCGCCATCGGTGCTGTTCACCTACAGGTTGCCTGTGGAAATTGGACTACTGTTGGTCTAGAGACAGCGTCACTGAGAGAAAAGACAGGGGATCATGCTTTGACAAGCTCTTCATTTGGCTGCCTGTTGAAAGTTTTGACTATGAAAACCAAAAATGAGGATTGATTTTTCACCATCTGGAAGTGGAAGTCGGACTTGTGCATACCTGAGAAAGAGTGGATTGAAATAGACATTCTCCAAGAAGTTGTCACACAAATAGACCACTTAAAATTTATACGGGGAATCTTTGCTTGTAACAGCATTCCTGTCATATACTGTACTGTATGTTACACATACACATCGGCTGGACCAAACGTTCATTGCACTGTAGTGTAATTTAGCTCAGTGGTTTTTTAGTATTAAAAAAATGCACCCACACACAGTAATATGCACGCACATTAATTGCTGCATATGGTAAGGTACTTAAAGAACCGAGCTCATCCCTACATAAAGCTGACAAGAGCAGCGGGAGTTTTCGTTTGCATAATTAGAGCGAGGTGAATACATGTTCACATGCAAGCTACAAAGGACACATACACAGAGGCACTAGAGTGTGCACACTCACACACACAGACATGCATAGATGTAAAACTATGCACAAGCACTACTTCTGATTTAGTATGAACAAGTGCTCACACACACTCATCCACTTGCCAGAACATCTGGTAGTTATTTGCATTTCCTATCATCTTTTTGCCCTAATCACCCCTTGTTTACGGAGAAATTTTTTCTTTCTTACCTGTAGTCCTTACGTGTCAAGTACAGTATGTGTTAGTGTTTTACTTTTTCTTGCTAGTGTGCAATTTGGACATTCATGTAAGTGGATATGCGACTCCAAAGCGTGGTTGTTGATTTGATTTCTATTCAATGTGCTTATGTATGACTGTGTGTGTTGTTTGTCAACGAGATTTTCTTCAGGCCCACTGATGATAGGAAAGCTGTTTGGGATAGCTTTTCATCTCTCCTCTTCACTCATCTCCTCTCCTCTCCTACCTTCTTTCACTTATATTAGCTCTATAAATCCTGTGCTAGGCGGATTGTTATGGTCATTGTGTGTGCTTTGAGCGATGGTTATTATCTGTCTGCTCTGCTCACACTGCTTTATGCAACTAGTCCGTTCTCTCCCTCCTGTCCCTCTCTCACTCTCTCTCTTATTCATACTATATCTCACTTGCTCCCACTGCCTCTGCTTTTAGGTGCTATTCTGCATCCATACCTGCCGTCTCTCTTCCTTTGCTTCTCCTTATTACTTGATCATTCTTTTTTTCTTTCCCTCGTCTCTTCTTTCACTCTGTTCACCTTCTGTCTTTTCTCCTTGTTATCTCTATTTCATGCTCCGTCTTTTACTGAAACGCAGATGCAGGAGCAACAACTTTATATATAAAGCTGCTAGAGACCTGTGCTTGGCCAGTAATTTATGAAGTAATGTAACAATCCATCAGTCTACATTACAAAATGAGGCTACTGCAGATATTTCATCCTCTAAATTTGTTCAAGGACAGATTTGCCCTGTATACCCAACTTTGTGATGCCAGGTATAACTGCATTATATCTTCTACACACAGAAAGTTTTGAAACAAAATCAAGGTGAAACTGTCTAAACAGCTATAAGATCTGTCCAGGAAGACTTACATTCACGTGTAATATTCACCAGTCATGGAGAAAACCTTACAGGTAGTGAGAACCGTCTGCTTTTGCCATTTTCATCATTAAAAATGCAATGCAATATTAAAAGCGCAGACTTGATCTGACTCATGCCACAGAGCATCATTATTATGATTGCAGTTGCTTAGCTTTCTCAATGGCAAACTCTGTAATGGTTACACAGAAACTGTTTTCTACAATACTACTTTATGTTTTGAAAATGAAAATAAAAGTGAATCGATTTTCACTTTTGCCAGGGCCCAGAGCATTGTGTAAAATGCCTCCATTTCAAGGATGGTCCGAATTGTGTGGAGAAGTGTCCCGATGGCCTGCAAGGTGCCAACAGTTTCATCTTCAAGTATGCAGAAGCCAACAATGAATGCCATCCCTGTCATATAAACTGTACCCAGGGGTAAGTACAGTTAGGACAAGGACTGTTCATTAAGTGTGGAAAAAAGGCAAACCAAGACATTTCCATTATTTAAAAAAAAAAAAAAACATGAATCACTTCTTTCTACTTTGAGTCACTTTACCAGAAAAAAAGATTAGACATTCAGATGTTTTTTTTAATATACTGTAAATTGGAGATAATGATAAAACAATGTATGGATTAATAAAATTTGGTGTTCTGTTTTGTCTTACATTTTCAATGTCAACACTAGCATAAGGTGAACTAGATGCCAAACATAAATCTTTAATCTAAACCAGTGCTTCTCAATTATTTTCTGTTGTGCCCTCCCCAGCAAGAACAAAACAATTTGCATTCCCCCGCTCTCCACTGCGGCTATAAATAATATAATTTTTCTTTAAAATTGTTATAAGTACAACTCTGTAAAACATTGTATCCTTATTAACATTAAACAAAAAAAGAAATATAGTTCAATTTATAACAAAGAATAATTGTATTAACATTATTTTTTAGTCTGTAACAAAGTTATACGTGCATCAATTTGCCTTAAATTATAAAACCTTGTTTGAACTGTAAACATTTTTGACACTTATTGCATGATTTGATACTGAAAAATAAAATTAAATAAAGTCAATAAATAATAATTTAAAAAAAACAAATTAAGTTCATCAACATTAACTGAGGAGCACAATATATAAAACACCTTAACCTACAAAACAAAAATGAATAAAACAATTTGTGATCTTTTATTTTTAATCAAAATGAGGAACTCAGGATTAATGGCTACAGTGAGCTTGTTTGGCAGTGCACAGCTTTTCGGGTTTGAGGTTTCAAGCATGATACTGAACTCTCAGCTCCTGCTCAATACCACCTTATATAATGCTAACAGAGCTCGTTGGTTTACTGAAGTAGCATTCATAAAGTGGGATGACTGCTGGCAATATTCGGCACGTTTTCGCTGAAAAAAACTCCAGCGGCATATGTGATTGGGGTGTAGTGTCTTTGGCTTCCTGCTGTCCGCTGCCAGCATTTTTAGACATAGTAAACACACAGGTCTCTCCTCGTCTTCCACTGTAGTCACAGTGTGAAGCCCAGCGCTACGGACGCTTCGTCATAGTTCCCCGAGCTACTACTCCCTGCGCACTCCTGACAATGAAAGCGCCACGTCCAACTACTGTAGTGGATGTGCAATTACACTTTATTCTAGCGCAGCATCGCACTGCGCCCCCCCTCACTATTTGAGAAAAGGTGATCTAAACCAAACCCCAGATTGATTCCTTAAATAAGGAATAATAGAAATATTTTCAGTAATTTTAGACTGTAGCTATTACTACCATTATGTCACATACTATGCAGTGGATGGTCCCATAACTGAATTGATTGTCACATACAGAATCAAAGCTGAGACTAAATGTAGCCTCAGATACCTGCTAAAGCCAGTTTGATGGCAGGGGACACAGTATGATTTTTATTAACAGTGACAAGGACAATGACCGAGGACAAGAATACACTGGAATCCGGGACTAGACAGAGGGGAAATGGCAAAGAGGAGAACCACTGCCACCACCCCCATCAGTCTGTGGGTGGTAGGGGGTGGTTCGTATTCCCTTAATGCCCAAGAGGTGGTAAACCTCTTTCAAAAACTTAGAAGTCAAATTATACCCTTGGTCAGTAACCACCTCCCAGGGAATTCCCACCCTTGAAAATAACTATCAAACAATTAACAACCGGGCAGCTCTTAACTTTTTCTGAAGGGAAAGGCTTCCAGATATTTAGTGGCATAATCTCCTATAACTAGGAAGTATCGGTGGCCGGATGAACTCCGTTCTAAGGGACCCACAACATCTATAGCAATACGTAAATAGAGCTCATTTATCACTGGCATTGGTATTAAAGGGGCCCTGTCACCTTGCTTTCTCGGAGCGGTCTGTTGGCATTCTGCACTCGTTTTACAGTAGTCTGTTACTCCAAGGTACATTTATGGCCAATAAAATCGTGCAGCAGTGCAGGATAAGTTTTTGTCTGACTCAAGTGTCCTGACCAGGGAATTTAGTGTCCCAGGTGCAACACTGTGGGTCTCAAACCTTTTGGTACCACCAAATGATCACCTAAACTGGTGCGTCTGTACAAAATCTGTCCCTTAATAACAAACATTTCCTTGTCAAGGACAGAAGCCTTTGTAGACTCATCCACACTCTTCTCAAATAGTTTCTTGAGTGTGTCATCCTGTCTCTGTAATATGCTGATGTCATTTGGCAAAAGATGAGAACCTATTTCTGGTAATGTCGGGTGGAATTCTATCTTACTTCCATGCACCTTATCTTGACATCTCTGTCGGCAGGTTTTCCTACCCTTACTCTCATTTGCCACCTCCCCAGCAAATGGTAGCTCCTCCCACACTGGACTTAAATGTAATCGTTGGGACCTAGTGACTACCATTGCTTTCTGGTGGCTGTCAGAAATGCCATGTGTGAGACTAGTACTATCAGGATACTGGTAATGATTTAACAACTCATAGAGTATTGGCAAATCTCTTCCCAAGACTATGGTATAGGGTAATTTTGCTACCACACCAACAGTGAGAATGTACTCTTGCCCATCTATCTGAATAGGTCTTTCAGCAGTTGGATAAATATTGCTGTCCCCATAAACACAGGTCACGTTAACTTTGCCTGCCTGTACCAACATCTGATTGGGCAAATGGTCTTTTCTAATCAGAGTCTGGATGCTCACGCTCACACCTACGGACAATTTTACCGCAACCAATTCCCCTCTGTTACATGTTTTAGGTTCTTGGAGGGAGCTGGATAACCTGGAGGGAGCCCACTCAGACACATAGGGAGAACATATCAACTTGCACAGATAAGAATTAAACCTTTAGACCCTTCATACTGCGCCACCGTGCTGCCCTTAGCTTCGTTTCACTATACATAAAAAGATAATTATCCTCAGCTGGACTTGCTGTACCTCAAAAGAGAGTGTGCAGAGTCTTTAATTAGACAAAAGTTAGTACAGAGAACATATACGACTCATTGTGCTAGCTTGGCTGGCCTTTTATTACATTATCATCGCGCTAATGAGCCCATAGACCACTGTAGTTCACCAACTAGATCTGTAATTGACAATATATCGACAAACTACGCTATTTTCTGCAGTGATGGAGTACTCACTGAGTCTTCTTTTCAGTCTGTAAGTGCATTTGGCTTTCCTATGAAGAGTGACTGACAAGCACACATTATCCTTTCGATCTTCATGTACAGCAAACAAAATTGCGACTGACCTACTTGAAGGAACATAGATTGACAAGCAAAATCAGAAAATGAGCCAGAAGAGAGAAACAATGAAAGCAAGAGAATAATTCAACATTCATTTTACGTTAACTCTACAGTGATCTTTGAAAACCCTTTGTATTGTACCGTAATTTAGCTTTGTAATCTGTCCCTTTTCAAAATAAGACAATTTGAGGTAGCAATATTTGAGTTCAGAGTTCAGGTCAGTGTTGAAGTACCTACTCATGGCTGCAAACCAGCTATTAAAAGTAAAGTACCAATAAGTGAACGTAGAACAATAGAACAGAAAAACCCTGAGCAACAACAACCCTTAACAGAGTCTGACAAATGTTTTAATGTGATTAGGACTGACACCCAAATACAGGAAACACAAGGTTTTTGTGAATGTGTTTACCTTTTCCCTAGGTAAAATTCAATTAGAAGCAATAAAACACAACAAAATCTATATTGATATGATTTGATGACAGATACAATCTGTAAATCCACTCGGTCACAGTGAACTTGTATGTAACACCTCCAGTAATCAGTGTTGATCCATGATCTGATGTGAAGTCATATGCTTTTCAGAATAGATTACAAGTTTCTGTACAACCACAGGAAACATGCCCATTTACATAAACTCGGTGACAGTGACTGATCTTTAATATAAGTATGTAGTATAGAGAAGAGCAAGTCATTTATACAATCCATCCTATTTAATTCATCAAGTCTTGTGTAAATGGGATGGTGAAAGCGTAGCAAGTTTGTGAAAGAAAGTTTAACAGTGAAGGACCACATGACGAACAAATTTTTTTGCTGAAAAGGCTTTGTTAAAACTAGGGTTGAGCCTGGTATTTATTTCAGATGAGTATCCAATACGGATAAAGCAGTTTTGATGAGTATGAGCACGATGTTAGTAAAACTCTTCAAAACTTGTGCTCGTTCATCCACTCGGAGCCTATCCCAGCTGGCATAGCTGAAGGAAAATCCTCAGAACTGACTGTCATCATGCTCTGTGATTGGCCAGTTACACACAGCGCCCGCCCCTGCCAACAGACACACATCACCGCAGCCAGAGCTGTCGCTGCCCCACTCTCGCACACAAACACAGACACTGGCTGATCTGTCAGTGCATGGTTTCACTGTAGCTCAAGTTGTTCTTCTTTTGTTTTCTTCAGCTTGTCTCTATTTCGGTCTATTTAAGGTTACTTGGTGAACTTGTTTATTGTTTTGTTTTATTGCACATTTACGGTGCATTTGACCAGATAGAGCTGAAAACTGAGTTCATAAAAAACTTGTCCTGTGAAGGATTCCTTTACTATTGTAATCAAAAGCATTGAATCTCAATTATGAGGCTGTTGTGTAAATAGTCATTCATATTCTGAGTTCCTAAAAAATATGTTCTGATCCATCCATATCAATTTCAGACTTAAAATTATGTACCAATTGAAGCCCCACCCATTTCCCGTCAACCACACCCACTTCCGGTTTAAACCCCACCCATTCCAGGTACAGATACGGATACAGATGATTTAGTTGGTTGAACAGATAGACAGTGGTGTACTTGCTCATCTCTAATTAAAACCATTACTTGCTTTATTTATCTGTTAAAAGTTCTTATTTTTCTCAGAAAGCAATGTATAAAAATGAATGGAGTTCCGAATGATTGTTCTGAATTTTTATACTGATTATAGGTGCATTGGACCAAGATTGCAAGACTGCATTGGCTGGATGGACAGGTACTGTGGATTATCTTTAGACTCTTAACATATAAGCACATGCTTTCTGCACACACAACAACAAAAGTAAGGTCAATGATTAATGAGTACCTCTAAGGCTCAAAATCTCTGGCAATATCTTTAATGTGTTTTGGTGCATCTGTCAAAGACAGAGACAGAGAGAGAGAGAGAGACAGAGAGAGACAGAGAGAGAGAGAGAAACTTGGTTCTTGGTAAGCTGATAGCACTTTAGATAACGGATAGGGCAAAATGTTGCAATTTAAACCAAATTAATTTCTTGCCAGAAACAATTTGGCATCAAATGTCACAAAAATGTTTGGGTTGTTTATCTTTAGGATTGAACTAAAAGAACAGGATGAGGCAAAGTGATAACCCGACATTGATATACTGATGGATCTGGACACCTCTAGGACAGTGAGACAGCCAAAAACTAAGTCATACAAACAATCCAGCAGTACTCAGAAGTGCAGGGTCAGCATAGGACATAGATGGACCCACTGATGGAATAGACCTAACTACCCAGCTTCACTGATCAATGTTCAGTGTTCAAAATGTTTTACCGAGGACAATATATACCGAAGAGGTTACCTAGAATTTCAAAGATAATTATCATGCCTTCTGGAGAACTTCCCAGATTTCAACTTTCACTTCTGAAATAGTATTTTAGACTGCCAACAGGATGAAGGGGCTGGAGCCAAATGAGTAATATAGCTATCAGCTGACCCGGCAAACAGATCAGCTATTATCAGATTGTAGATAGCTGTGGCAAGGATACAGCAGTAGAGGCATGGATAAACCCAGGCTTAGCTGCCTCCTCTGAAGTGTCGTACATCTAACAAATCTTTTACCTGTCAGAGGCATTGCATGACCAAAAAATGGCTTATCAGAAATGTGATTACACTAAGCTTTCAAATGAGATCTTTTCTCCTGGCATTAACATACATCTTGTGCGGGGATTGTCTTGATATCTGATTAAACTGGATTAATTACTTCCTGTCACTTATGTAATAATAAGTCTGCTGAAATTGACAATACCTTGTCTAATCCATTCCATGTTGGTCCTGTTTTTCCATGCAATTCAAAAATATCAGCACTCCCTGATATTATCATCCCATTCCCTGATTCCCTTCATGTTCAACCCTTTTAAGATTCAGATGTATGTAATGATGGGGAAACATTGGATTGAATTTGGTCAAACGCATCACCGGTCACACACAAAGATGGATTTAATGGTGCTCTTTAAAACCGTGTGTCTTGAGTTTATTTTTGTATACCTTTGTTTCATCTGATCAGTCAGATGATTTCAGTCAGAAAGAGCATGTACACGAAGCGTGTATAATGCATTATACGTAAAAGGGTCGCAATGCCGCTGTGACATCAGGTCATGTAGCACATCATCGATGTGACCCCATAGTGTCTGTAGTTAGCACACTACTATCACACATTACAATCACTAAAAATAGTGTCTTTTACACTTTCCATGAAGCCAACTGAGAAAAGATTTTATGGAGTTTATCCTTCCAGGATTTGATGAACAGTCTTGAATGCCTGACCAAATGAGGATATTTTCATTGGTGCAACAAATAAATAAAAGGAACAGGGGAGGTGGGCCAATATGCTGCCAACCCAACCCTTCTCTTCTTTCATTTTTGAACTAATTCTACAGACCACTTGGGGAGAATATCAGGAAAATTATTAAGGAGTTGCTTTTTGTTTTTGTTTTTTTTCAAGTGACAGTGACAGCACATTGCTAAGAATTCACTTTGATTATTTTCTTGTTTTTGATCTCAGTCTCGATTTTAATGATATGCCATGGATGAGTACTTGTTCTCAAATGAACCTTAGTAGAAAAAAGGTGGGAGATTTTTAAAGGATGACCCACATAAGCATTTTTTTTTAACTTAATTGGATAAACATGCTAACTTCTATCTTATTATTCTCATCCTCCCTGCTCCTAACCAAATTAAAGTACGTGACTACTCTTATATAACCTACTTAACTTGTTTGCCCTGACCCCAACTCCCCTCAGTATTTCTGTTGTCCTGGGTATTTTCTCAATCCTTGCATCCTCTCTTGTCTTCATCATCTACTTATTTTCCTCCTTCTTTGCCCCCTCTGCTTTCTTGTCTTCAGAACCCCTCTGATCGCAGCAGGGATAATCGGTGGCCTCTTCATGGTGGTGATCATGGTGCTCAGCATAGCGGTGTCTGTGCGCCGGAAGAATATCAAGAAGAAGAGAGCCCTCCGTCGCTTCCTGGAGACAGAGGTGAGCCTATAGTACTGAAAGATAATGCTGTAAGAAGAATGTAAGACCAAATGTAGCATGATTGATCCTGGTTTTAAGAAATCAGCTGCAGCTCATGCACTTAAAACCTTTAATATTGTAGACATCTTGAATATAACTGACAGTCTTTAAGAAGAATCTCTAAAAACCCCTCAATGTTTGAAGAGAACAAAATGAAAACACCAGAAACAACTGCAGATGTTAATATATCTATGATCACATTTTTTGTGTGCTTATGCCTGCTTTGGGCTTATGGTGTAATGGGATGTGTGTTGGTGTGTTTGTGCACTTACACACATACACAGCACAGGATTTAAGACAGAAAATCAAAACAAACAAATCATGTCTTCACACATTAACTACAGAGATGAAGAAATTGCCTTAAATTGAGGCTTAGATATTGACTTTGCCATGGTTTGCAGGAGAGGACACCTATGAAATGATAAACTGTGGCATTAGAAGAGGAGAAGCATTCTTCCTCTGTGTTAAAACAAGACTCTATCCTGATGCACCTGGTTTCATTGCTTTGTGGCTCTTCAGAGCATACAAATATCATATTTGCTGACATGTTACATAATTTTAAAAAAAGTAGCTCTCTTGTGTCACTTATGAGGGAATCTAAATTACTTTATTAGGATGATGTCTGTAGTCATTTATCTGAAGATATAATATGCTGCGAAGTAGGATGAGGTGAAAGGGTATTAAATTGTATTATATATATAATAAATATATATTTTTATTGATCATGTCGAGTTGAATGTGAAGTCCCATATTTATAAAAATACGTGAATTGCTTTGAATTTCACATTATGTGGATATCCTTCTGATGAAGTAACTGATTACTCATTTTCACAGCAACTTTTATCCAGAAGAGTATCAGTTAGGATGATATTAGCTGATTAATTAATCTTTTTTTTTTTAATCAAAACTGTCATTACTTGGAAAATATTATAGTTGTTAACCTCTCAATTTTAAAATTGAACTGCACTTCTAAAACTTATTCAATTTAATTTTAAATTAAAAGAAAATTAAATAGCAAAAACTCTTTTCACAAAGGAACAAATTGACAAGGAACTGCAATCTTTTACTACAGTGGTATATCAGGTAAAAATACATACAAGTATGCTTTTTATATGTGGGGAATTTAAGTCGGTGAATTTATTGTAACCTTTCAGAACATATTAAGATAAAGCATTATTCATGCAATCTATGTAGTGACTTTCCTAAAGTCAGTATAGAGTTTTGGTGAGAACAAAGTGTGTGGCTGGATTTCAGCTTTAACAGATGACATCTTGGACAGATCCCTGAACACTGGAGAAGCATCAAGCAGTGTTGGCTGTATGGATGGATAATTTTGAGACTTTATTGTGTTGTGTATGTTTGTCTGTTTGTGTGTGGGTCCCTCCCCTCCCATTTCCACCCTGTAGAGACTGATTTATTATTCTATTTGAATGAAGAATGACTCTTTTTAATCAAATGGTAACCCCAAGCCAGAGGGACAGAAGCTCCTAACCAGTCAGACTGATTTACACTCTCTCCCTCTCTGTGTCTTCCTGCCTCAACACCCCCACCCCCCTGTATTTCCGCTCTTTCCCTAACTCTCCTTATATTGCTCTCTTCTCTCTAGTGCTTTTGCATCCTTGTGCTAATTCAGCTCCTCACTTTTCCGTCTCTGTCTAGTGTTTGTTGTTTCTGCCACTGTTTCTCCTCCACTCCACATTTTCCTTCGTCCCTCCCCTCATATAATGTTTCTCCCTCTCCTGCTATTAAATCTGTTCATTCCTCCACTTGAGCCGTAATGAGACAACAAAAGTGTCAACTCCTTTTCAGGCTCACAATTATCCACCACCCCCGCCTCTGCATTTCACTCTTCCTCCACCGTCTCTCTCTCCTGTTTACCTATTGCCATTTCTCATTGTGATATTGAAATGGTAATGACAATGCAGGCTTTGGATATGTAATTTTAGGAAAACCATCTCATTATCCCACTTTCACTTTCATTTTCAGCAGTTACAAATTAAGACGAGCTATAGTCAAACAAATTCCATCATAGGGTTACAAATAAAGTTTAATTACATGAAGTAAATGTTGAATTGAAAGATCTTAAAACAGGATTCTCTCACTTAAAAAACTCGCCTGAGGGCCTATGTAAAAAAAAAAAATCTCTTAAGGGTCTTATGTGGTTACGTTGCAATAATTACCAACAACTTCATGACTTATTTGTCTCCTGCATGTGTCCTTAGCTGGTGGAACCTTTAACACCCAGTGGAACAGCACCTAATCAGGCCCAGCTTCGCATCCTGAAAGAGACGGAACTAAAAAGGGTAAAGATCCTCGGTTCTGGGGCCTTTGGAACTGTTTACAAGGTAAAACATCTAACTGTTTGCTTTTGTTTCAATTTGGCCCTGACCAACATATTTCATTTGCTAAATTAATTTGCAATCATGATGTGACATCATGATTGAGGAAGAGGAAGACCAGGAAGAAAAAAAAATTATATCCTTAATGAAAAGAAATGGGATGCAAGGCTAGAGGTGGGATGAAAAGAATCAGTAATAACAAAAACCCTTTGGACTACATTGAAGTGAGGGGTTGTGAGGTTTTTGTTGCCAACATGGTGATTTTTCAGAAAGAATCAGAGAATAATATGGCTGGCATTAATTTTCCTCACTGGTTCCTTGTGTGTCACCTGTCTGTTTTGGGACATCCGTTCTTTTTTTTTTTTTTCCTCTTAAAAGCTGAGATGATTAGGACAAATTTCAGTCGATTCCAGAAATCTGAACAGTTACCTTATTTGTAAAAAAAATACTTGGCTGTAGTATATATAAATTTTGCTTTTAATACCGTAGCTGTTGATCAGTCTAGTTCTGGTTATTGCCATTTATTTCTATATATTTATTTTATTTGAAAGGATGTTGCATGTTAATTTTGAAGTTTGAAGCATTTTCAATGTGAAGCTACCTGTGTAACTGAGTAACTCCAACCAGTGACAGAGTGACTTTACTTTCTGCAAATCAGTTTATTGTATAGAAAACAAAAGCTGACATTGCCCTTCTTCTCGTGTGGTACTTTTTGTTCAAGCTCACACAGCAGTGAGAGTGAATGCATAGTTTGCAAAGCTGCTTACTTACCTCACTATTAAATGTTTGCGCTGCAGCACAGTGTATTCTTGTCAGCACAAACAGTTTAGTAATCTGGAATTAAGCAGCTAAATTAAAACGAACTAAAACATATTTTGGAAATTTGGAGAATTTCTGTTTTGTATGTCCAGGGAATTGGGGATATTTCTGAATGTGGTAAAACAGCTAAGAAATACTGCAGTAATACAGAAGTGCTGATAAAACTGCTTCTGTCCTAAGAAGTAAGTTTAAAAAGCAAACAGAAAAAGCACTTCAATCTGCTGAATAATAACCATCAACACCCATAAATGGACAGTGTTTGCAAAGGAGGCATCACATTGAAGTTAAAGTCGTTGTCGTAGAATTTCTGTCACTGGAAATGAAGTTAGATCAGGATGGAACTAAGATACTGCGCAGTTCCTCCTCTTTATCAGTGCTTAGAGTACTTTGATAGCTGCAGATTCACTCTAATATCACCTGAAATTATGCTCTTCAAAATGATTAAGAAGTTTTGAAGAGCAAAATGACCTTTAATCATGCAGCATGCACAACACCCTGTGTAAGATGATTATTAAGAAAGCTTGAAAAAATCAAATACAAGAAACATCATCAATGAAGACGGACTGTCAGTGTAATCAGTCCTCTTTTATATAAATGTTGTTGAGTTGGGTTTTTGTGCCATTCTATTTAGTACAATGAGATGTTAACTGTTTTTATGCTTATTTCTGTAGGGCATTTGGGTGCCAGAGGGTGAAAAGGTGAAGATTCCTGTAGCCATTAAAATCCTAAATGAAGCCACGGGACCCAAGGCAAATGTGGAATTCATGGACGTGAGTATCTTAAAAACTGGAAAGTTTAAAAAAAAAAATGTTTTCCATCATTTTTTTGATAAATCCTGACAATAGCTTTACAAAAATGAGCTTACCTTCAGAAGTTAAGTTTATGTAATATGAAGCATTTCAGGGTGCGTTTGTCCAGGTATGTCCAAATAAAACCTTCAATGATCACATTGTCACTATGCAATGTTAGGGTCATGATGTAAACATCTCTAACAGCAACCAGAGGGCTGAAACCATGTCTTAGTCATATTTCAAAGAAAGTACAACTACTCATCATCTCCCCTGGTGAAATGAAGCTAATTAAAACTAATTTTGTACACCAGGGGCCCATTGGAGGCATGTGCGCGCGCACACACACACACACACACACACACACACACACACACACACACACACACACACACACACACCACATGTTCCAAGTACAGTGGACAAGGACCCATTTATAAAATACTCCAAGCTCAGCTCATTTCAAAAGGAGAAGGGAAAAAAAAGAAGACAGAATTATATCCCTATGATGATGCAATGCAGATGAAATAACCCCCATCAACACGCCCAGGCAGACACAGACACACACACACACACACACACACACACACACACACACACACACACACACACACACACACACAGAACGCATCCCAGTTGCACCCATGTTTTACATTCAGTTTGACAGTCAAAGGCAAAGAGTTTTTGGACTGTTATTTTTGTTTTAATCACTGATCAACGACTCGCATGTGTTAAATTTAAATTCTCCATGTGTTTTGGGGGCTTGTCTGATCATGAGAGAATCAGACATCTGAAATAAAAGAACAACGTATCATAAGTAAAATAAATTATTATACGTAGAGTGAGATAGAGAAAGAGAGATGCCTGTCTGTGTGTGTGTGTGTGTGTGTGTGTGTGTGTGTGTGTGTGTGTGTGTGTGTGTGTGTGTGTGTACGTGCGTGCGTGCGTGCTTGTGTGTATGCATCTTGATCTACATGTCATTTCTAAAGGTATGGATACCCTCATGAGTGAAATTAAGACAACAAAAATAAAGTCGTACTTTTTTGTGACTGAGGGTTCAGTCTCTTTGTGGATAAGTACAGCTTTTCCATTAGCATTTTCTTCTTTTTTGAAGTATAGAGGCGGTGTGTACAAATCAGATTGCATTACGGATGGAAATCTGTTGCATAACTGAAAACATAATTGGGTAGTGAGGGAGCAGTGAGATAAGCTAAAACTAAAATTAATGATAATTGTGGCATTACACAAATGCAGAGAACATTTGTTCATGTTTGTTTTTATCTAGTTTGTTTTTCCCTCATATTAATAATTTCTTTTTCACCTTATTTACCACTGCCACCTTACTTCACCCAGTCCCAGTGCTATAATTATTGAGGGCTGAGCAGCTGAAGGCTCAGACTCTGCATTGGGGAACATCAGTAGTCACAGAAGATTGTCATTCATTATTGTAAACCATTCACATCCTGACTGGGAAAATGTTCCTGACCTTTTCTTGAAGACCACACTGTGGCAACTGACCACTGACTGTTTGAAGAATGTCACCAAGAATTGATCCCACACACACGCATGTGTGTGTGTGTGTGTGTGTGTGTGTGTGTGTGTGTGTGTGTGTGCGTGCGTGCGTGCATGCGTGCGTGCGTGCGTGCGTGTGGTGGTGGGGTTTTCTCCTTACCTGACCTAAATCTTACTTTACAAACAAGAATTGAAATGTAACAAGATGCCAATGCTGTATCAAGCAAGATTAGGATCAAGTTAGTGTTTGCGTCTGCATTTAATTATAATTAACTCTCAAGGCTCTTTTGCCTTTATCCTCCTCACTGAAGTAGGATAAATCCTTGTGGCCTGTCCTTGGAACCTGCAATGCTGTTTTCCCTTGTGAATGAAAAAGAATATGTTCTTTTCTTTTCATTAGTGTTTTTTTTTCACGAGAGTATGAGTCAGAGGAGAAAATTGCAGACATCTATTTTAGTGATCGAAAACATGTAAACTGTTTAACATTTATGAAGAACATTTCATTTTTTTTGGAGAAAAATTTAAAATGTGTTTGTTATTTCTCAGCAAAAAAATTACTGAGGATCTTAACACTTTCTCAACAAACTGTAAAATAGGCACATTATGAGCAAATGACTGTTGTGATCTTATGAAAAGAAATGTTAACTGAATGCAAACTCAAGTCCATACATCCAAAAGGTGACCACAGGAGACATATCTACTACTACATGAATGAACAAACATCAGTTATTCATGAAAGAAAAACAATTTAATTTTATATTTCAGTTAGAATTTTAAATTTTCCTTTGGATTCAAGCAAATCAAAATGAGTTTGATACAACTTTTGCTGACACACAACATAATTGTATCCTTTGCGCACATGAGCAGCAATCCAATAAAGCAAACATCTTTGTCATGTGTGGGGTTAGGACCCATATGCAAAACACCAGGAGAGAAGTTCACATTCATAATGAATTAATCAAAAATTCCTACATACACACACATGCACACAATTTAGTGGCGTACATAAATGAGATGTCTCTGGTTGCATTTCTTCATCAGTTAAATAATACTTTATGCATTTTTGTATGCAACAATCACAATTGCTAATTGGTTGCATAATAAATAAAATACATAAAGTGTTTACATAACAGAATAAATACATCACTACCAAGCTTTTGTCCTCTTTTGAACATAATTTTATAGCAAACTTCCACAGACATTCTACAAACACTGACTTGTAGCTATCTCATCTCAGTGCATTTACTACCTTTTAGCTTGCTACAAAAGACTCTGCTGTTGGTGTCTTGAGAAGAGTCGTCACTTTGATGTTGTAGTTGTTTTAGACAAAGCGTAACCTTGTTGTTCACTTCAAGTGAAATCTCAGCCTGAAACAGAATAAGTCTTTTGACTGTATGGCCTTTGACAGCTTAGTCTACACTTGTAAGCATGATGAACACTCTTGCCAGTGTATGGAGTCTTTATTTGTTTGCTCTGCCATTTATCTTGTGACACTAACAAGCATACCTGACTATCCATTTCAGCACAACCATACTGTAAATATGATGTCTACATGTAGATAGACTGCATTTTCTAGAGCAGGAAGAGAAACACATCCTGTAGGTAGATCTACTAAAGGTACTATTTATTTTCTATTTATTCAAACTGTAATGTCAAAAAATTGAACATATTGATTCTGTTTAGACCGTGAGTGAGGAAGAAGAAAAATACTTTGTTAATTCCCATACGGAAATTATTTTCTATATTCTATTTTTACACACATTTATGTATGTACAGGCCCCTGTACTCTCTCTCTCTCTCTCTCTCTCTCTCTCTCTCTCTCTCTCTCTCTCTCTCTCTCTCTCTCTCTCTCTCTCTCTCTCTCTCTCTCTCTCTCTCTCTCTCTCTCTCTCTCTCTCTCTCTCACACACACACACACACACGTAGGCATGCAAATAGTGAGAGGGTGGCGTTAGAGCGACATGCAGCTAAATAGCGTTGCGACCCAATGAGCAACTTGTTGTTGGGGGATGGTATCTTGCTCAAGAGCACCTCAGCAGTGCTCAGGAGGTGAATTGGCACCTCTCTAATCGACAGTCCATATTCCAAACGTTTTGGTCCACGTGTCTCTCGAACCGGCCACCCTTGGGTACCCAGAACAAGACCCAGTGGACTGAGCTAAGTAATGACCTAATTTACATGAATAGCTTGGTTTGAAGGGATATTATTCTATCTGGCAATATAGATGTGTAACTATGTGATCACAAGATTCCATGTACAGCTTGATCCAAATAATGACATAACAATAGCACACTGACAACTATTAGAAGAGAAATAAATACAAGCCAGCATTATAATCAGAGTTGGACGATGCCTGAGGTGACCAGAATGTGTTGAAACACCATTTCAAATGTCATCATCTATTATTCACCTCTTTCAAACACATGCATGAGTGTGTGTGTGTTTTTTGTCTCATTCAGGAGGCCCTCATCATGGCCAGCGTGGAGCACCCCCACTTGGTCCGCCTGCTGGGCGTCTGCCTCAGTCCCACCATCCAGCTGGTTACACAACTGATGCCCCACGGGTGCCTGCTCGACTACGTGCATGAGCACAAGGACAACATTGGATCCCAACTGTTGCTTAATTGGTGTGTCCAGATTGCCAAGGTAAGGATGGAACATGTTTCTAGTCAGTTCTTTTCCCTCCTGTGTCTTCGTTGGTTTGATGAGTTGATAGATACTCAGTTATGCACGTAGTGGTTTGGTGGGTTGGAGGATTAGTAAAGGCTTGTTTTTTATTATTGTTAAAGTCTGTCTGAATTTTCTACACTTCTTCTGTTACAACAATTTTCTGAAGTAATTCTACTTGATCACTGAGCTTTTTCTCTAGCACGCTATGAAAACACAACATAGTGTTTGTGGATAGTACTATAACTAGCACAATATTTTTTTACAAGTTATCTTACCCAAGTTAGTTATTGACGTTTGACACTTTCAGAATGTCTCATCATGTCAGCTTTTCTTTCTTAAAATGAAAAAGTTCTATTGTTATTTTCACTACATACCCTGTGCTTCATAAATAATAATAATGAAATTTCTCATTCTCCCTTTTTTAACTTATAAAATACCTGTAAAGACTATGATTTAAAGCCTTGCTTGACTTCTGTGTGTGAAATGTTGAACATGGTGATCTCAATGTTTCAGGTTGAGGATACTTTGTGATACGTTTTAACCAAGTTGTCAGAAATGTAGGTGACAGTACATAGTAATGACCACTCACCTGTAAGCAACACAAAATTGTAATTCATGTTGTTTATAATTGAAAATATAACAGTGTATCGTGTGTTCGTCAGGCATACTGAATTTGTTAGAGGTCTGAAGGAACTGCCATAGGAAAAAGAAATGCTATTTTTTTGCTTTACAAAGCGAACAGAAGTAGAGTGAAAATGACTCAGCAATCGCTGAAGTCCCTGATTTAATATCTTAGACAAATATTTCTGTTGCCATTTTTGGAAGAAGGTCGTACTCCAGTGAATTGGTATGAGAAAATATTAAACCATCAAGTAAACATTGGTGCATGGTTGCAATCATAACACAAGAAGTGTTTTTGTTAATCTTTTTTTTCTCTTTTTTTAATAGCAATTGAAAACAGAGCATGTATTAAGCCTTGCCACACTGACAAACATTCCATGCTGTGTAACACAAATATTTTCTTGGTATGGAGTTAATCACACAAATTACTTCGATCGGTTACATACACATGAATAAATACTAGCATGCTGTGATCACTTGTCAAGATGGAGGGATGTATAATTCATAAAGGGTAGATATAACGATGTATTATTTAGCACAGTTATTATGTCTCAAACATGTATTGTTTATTGTTTTAAATGCCTGGCTACAACTTCTAGGGTCTCAGGAAATCAGCAGAGCCCAAAAACTGGTTCTTTCTTACACAGACACACATTGCATTTATCTTAATCATGCCAGCAAGTTGAATGGGGCCATCAACACCATCAACAAGTCCCATCTGTAGTGTCCATATTAACTTACACTTGAATCTGATATATAACATGCAGATATTTTTCATTCTCTTTTTTAAAGGATCCTCACTCACAGACTTACAGGCCTCTTAAGGCTCTTGCAAGTGGTAGAGCTCCACTCTCAGGCAAAGTCCCCATGGCCCCTATTATTAATAATACAGTGATACACAATGAGAGTCATACTAATCTGGGGGTTTCATTATAGCTACTGCGTGTGCAGAGCTGCAAAACCACAGAATATTTCTTTTTCTTTTGTTCCATGGGACAGATTTTTCTTACCCTGTTTTATATTTGCCCACATAAATATATACTATATCACTTTCTCCTCATTATGTCTGCTTTCTATATCTCCTCCAGTGACCGCCTTTTAATTTCTCTGTAGATAAAGTATGGTCCTGCGATGAGAATATTTGACTTTGGACCCACTTATTTGATGCTAAAAATTATAAAATGATGACGTCACTGCAATGCCATAGTGAAAAAGTTTATGTGGACAACTTCCTTAAGGATCTTCTATTGAATGCTTACAATTTGTATTATGTAACCAAAGGTCTTTTAGGACAACCAGTTGTTACTGATTTATTTAAATGTGATAACTTCATGCTAATGTGTTTTCTTTGACAGGCAGAGTGTGAACTGGCAGTGGAGAGGTGCCAGTTCACCTGCCAAGCACTGCTAAAGTACCCTTGAACAAGGCATCGTTCACTTTATAAGCTGCTTATTGGGCGCCCCATAATGGAGCTGCCTGCATTCTACCTCTCACCAACATTTGCATGCCCTACAGGGCCCTTGTATCCATGTGTGTGTTTGTGCATGTGTGTGTGTGTGTGTGTGTGTGTGTGTGTGTGGGCGCGCATTTTGTGCCGGTACCTTATATATTTACGAGTGCATAATGGGTAATAACAAGAAGAGTGGAAAAATAATTTACCCTATGGGGGACTAATGAAGAGATCTTTCATCTTTAACTGCATTCAAATCTCTAGGCTGCAGTTTGTGTGTTTGACACATGTAGGACAGGTTTTCAGAGATGAAAATTTATAAAATATTAAAGCAAAGAATAACAAACATCACTTACATGATGGTTACTACTTAACCATCATGTCACAGTGATGTAGCTTCTCTTTGATTTACAAATATAACTTAAGAACAGAAATTAAAGCTTGAGCTTCTTCTGTCACCTTATTTCCTGTCAATCAGATCCAGACAGTTCTATAATTTAATTTACAACTGTAAATAAACTTATGCTGCATACTTTGATACAGACCATAAAAAGATGTTTTGCACACACTCATAATTCTAATAAGAATCACCATGTCAAAACAGTGCTAACGATAAAACTCCCTCATATACATGGCTGGATTCCCAGGAGATTTACATTAGAAATAGTTTGGAAATGTTTCAAATAAAGGCCTCCTCCAAAGCTGAAGCTTTAGATTGCCTCAAGGCCCTGACACACACAATGCAAATTGCAGGTTTATTTCTATTTGTAAACCAGACAAGGCGAACATGCCTCCTTTGAGTCATCAAATATGTCCCCAAAGTCAAAACTCCGTTTGTCTTTCTCGCGTTCTGCTCCGTCTACACTTACCGATATTGTTGTGCTCACCCAGGTCTATCACATTTACTTGTTGATCATTATTCATCATTAAAGATATTATGTTCGAAAACTCAATACAAAGTTTTTGTTTATTGCTTTAAACTAACACAAAAAATAACAATTCAAAATGCAAAATATGACCCACACAAGTGGATGAAGCGGTCAGAAAATGAATGAATGAATGCTTCACTTATTTTAAGAATTTATCGCTTCAAACACATTTAGAGCAGCCATTTTATCACACCCCGGATGCAGTGTAGAAGCTTGCTTATGCTTTTAATAACAGGCATGACTTTCCCTTGTGAGATAAAAATGTTGAAATATTACTTTTTCATTACGGTTAGATTAAAAAAGACAATATGTAAGTGGAAATGGAAGTGTGAATAGAGTTGATCCCTCAAGGATCTAATTTCTACCTATCAGTGAGTAATCAAAGCTAGTAACTTCTATTTTTTACAATTTATAATTAAACTGAATAATAATCCCAGGATCCTCTTTTAAACTTTTAAATTCCTCTGCTTGCTGAATTCTCCCAAGAGACACAAGAATTTCTTTTGCAATAAAAATTGAGAATTTATAGCACACAGTCCCAATTCTGTCTAAACTATGATAGCAGCTTCAACATCTGACTATCTTTTTAAGTCAGGTCAGTGAACTCTCTGTTTACTCTGGAATACACTGTTGCACTTTCTAAAGCATTCACCTGCCCTTGAGACAGTATTCCTCTTAGTCTCTAAGAGTGATGTTTTGAGTATTTTAAACATTTCCCTCTCTGCCGACTGACATTTTCCATCTATAAAATTAACTGTATTTCATACAGAAACCCTCAATTGTTTCCTCTCAGGTGTGATGTTCTGTCCTGGGCTTCTTTTTCCAACTTAACCAAAACTGTGGGGTTGAAAATGAATAAGAATCATACTGTAGCTCCTTTTGTGTGAAAATCCGTCATTTGTGGTGCTTGGCCCATTTTATCATTATTTAGTGAATTTATGAGAAAACAGAGGGTTTACAGAAATCCACCAAGATTAGTTCAAGTTATTGAGTTTGTGTATATAAGCACATACTGTATGCCAAAGTCATGGCTCCCAAAGGAGAGGCAGAACAATTTGACAGGGACTCACACACTAGCTCCATTCATATTTATCATAGTTTTGGACTATGCATTAAGAAGAGCCTTAGGTGAAGAAAATGAGTTGGACTTTACCATCAAAACTAGAAGATCATCAAGACACCCTAAAACATTACTCTCTGATTTAGAATTTGAGGATGATACAGCATTGTTATCAGATGATGGTTCAAGCTCAGGAATTGATCAGTAGAGTTAAGCAGTCAGTCAGTCAGTCATCTTCAGATCACCATCGCTGTATCCGCCGCAGCGGGTCACAGGGAGCCGGAGCCTATCTCAGCGGCATAGGGCGTGAGGCGGGGACACTCCGGGCACGACGCTAGTGCAACGCGGAGCCACACACAAAGACATACAACCATACACACATACACTCATTCCTACGGGCAATTTGGAAAGGCCAATCAACCTGAAGCGCATGCATTTGGAGGTGGGAGGAAGCCGGAGAACCCAGAGAGAACCCACGTAGAGTTAAGCAATCTTGTAAAAAAGTAGGACGGGATATCAGTGCTAAGACCAAATTTAAAGTCCATGACATTGAGAACCCTGAACCACTGAAAGACACTGGGAAAGACATCCAAGTGACAAAATCTATAACATGGCAGGCCCTCCATAAGATGAATAGCATCTAGAAGTCCAGTATCTTTGTAGCTGCATTATGGTATCTTGCTGTATGGATGTGACAGTTGGACCTTAGCCCCCTCAGCAAGAAAAATCACTCTAGTACATACACCAGGATGCTGAGAATGTTTTTTGACATTAAGTGGTGGCTACATTTGCCTCCTGAAGACCTATATGGTGAGTTACCTGCATTGAGGAGCAAGTGTCTGCAGGTAGCTGGTCACAGTCGTTGTCACCTGAACTTAGTGTCCATCAGCTATTACTTTGGCATATGATCTGTGACACATGGTCACAGATCATATGGAAGTTCACAGCTGGATAATGTGCATGTACTTATGTTACATCAGATAAACTCATATGATTAATGACAGATAGAATAGTCTGGGGAAAATGTGCTCACGTTGCTCACGTGCAGGCACTAAAGTAATTAAATAAGAACCTATTTCACTAGGATGCGTCATAGATAACGCCCACTTATTCAACTTAAACCCGAAGAAGTTAAGGTCAGACCAAGGGAATACTTTTCTTATCTGGATTAAATTGGAATTTTCCTGAGAACTGATTGAAGGGGTTTTTTTCTGGAGAAGGTAGAGGTATATTTTGGATGCTACACTTATACTGAACCAGTGTAGCTTTGTTATTAGTTAGCAAGAAATTAACATATGGATGAATGAATGCATGTCATTAATGTATTAGGTCAAGGAAAGGGACTTTTTTTTGTCTGACTTGTTGATTTTGTCAAAGAAATTTATATATATGAAAATATTGCATTTATGTTGAAGCTGAAAGGGGTCTGAATGCATTTAAGTAATTTAAGTGCAAACCTCAAGGCAGCAGACAGATAGATGGTCTCCATGAAGGACAGAAGGATATTCAAGGACTAAAAGGTCTGCACTGACTCTTGGAAGCCATTTTGTCAATCCAAAGCGCACAAAAACAACAGGTTTATGGGCGAATAACCTCTCCCTGTCATTTACTGTCTTTCTCACACACACACACACACACACACACACACACACACACACACACACACACACACACACACACATGCGCGCACACACATCAAAAGTAGTGACACAGTTTTAAAACAGCCTCTGTCTGAGAGGAGACAGATGTGACCAGGTAGGGCAGTGGGGGAAATGGATGACTGCAGGCAACCAACACAATGGATGACACCTACTGCTCATGGAGACAGTGCTACACCAGTGACTTTTTCTCTCTCTCTTTCTCTCTCTCTTTTTCTCTCTTCCTTTTTTCTCTTTCTCTCGCTCTCTCTGTTCCCGGTCGGCAATACCACTCAGGCATGTTACGCCTTCCGGGGACAAGTTACGATGATCCCTAACCGGTTCAATGAAGAGCTAAATTTCACACTCACATTTAAAATTGATCACTATGACTTCACGGTTTATGTCACCAGTGAGGGCTTGAAATGTTTCAAGTGCAGATGGGAGGGACATCTCATGCGTAACTGTCTGAAGGGAGAGGATGAGCACAGGCTGCGGCTACGCCTGCGAAGGGACCAGCTGCGGGAGCCGCACAGCCAGTTGTTGCAACTACTTACGAAGCTGTGGCGGCGTCCAGCGCTGCGGCCCGGGCTCTGGGCGGCGGCCTTATAGGTTTCCGACTCTTTTAACCGCTGGGTTGCCCACTGCCAACCCGGAAGCGCAGAATAACACCAAGGATACAGGCGACAACGCAAAAGTTAAACAACCGGGGGCTGCAATCCCTCTGGTGTCTTCCAGTACTGCGGTCCTGATTTCACAATCACAGCATTGTGAGTTTTGAATTCCACCCCACGCGGAATCAACAGGCATCAACCCAGAGGTCACAGGTGACAGTGCAAAGGTTAAACAGTCGCCGCCCATCAACCCGGAGCCACAGAATGACACAAAGGCTGAGGAGGCTGGAGAGACAGCTGCCAGGATGGTTAAACAGTCACTGGCCATCAACCCAGAGCAACAGAATAGCACGCAGGACACGAATAACAAGGATGGACAGAGTGATTTGGTGAAGGTGGAAGGGGCCAGATAGACAGCCACCAGGGTGGTAGAGTCTCTGCTGGAGAAGGACGAGGAGGAGGATGACATTGTGATAGACAAGGAATTATTAAAGGATTAAAGTTTTCTCTTAAAAGGAGAAACACGAACACAAGAATGATTAAAGCAAAGAAAATTGCTAAAGAAACACCTGAGACACTTCCTGATACAAGAATGATTCGTAAAAAAATCATGCATGTTTCTGGATAGCATCAGCGGGTGGTGAACCAGTTTTTACAGACCAAGAGTTTTATAGATTTAAAAAAACTAAGGAAAAAAATAAAAGACATGATTGTAGAAGAGGTGATTGTGGAGACCAATTGTGGAGAACGGATGACTATTTTTTTCTTACTTTTATTTTTGTTTTTTTTAGTTTGATAAATGTTGTAAGGTTAGATGTTTCTTTGTTCAGAAAATGCACATTACTATTGCAAATCCTCTTTACGTGAATCTCTTTTGGATTTTGTGTCAACATGATTATTTTTTAATGTGACTAGTATGAATAAACGTGATGTTAAAAATCAAATCTCTCTCTCTCTCTCTCTCTCTCTCTCTCTCTCTCTCTCTCTCTCTCTCTCTCTCTCTCTCTCTCTCTCTCTCTCTCTCTCTCTCTCTCTCTCTCTCTCTCTCTCTTTAAAAAGCAAGTAAAGAGATGAGACACCGTTTCTCTTCACCACCACTGAACTCATGTGGTCTCACACTACTCCTTAACATTTTTACTCGCATAGACGCCCACACTCAAACATGATACTGTAAACATGTATCTTTATTAGTTAATATCAAGCTACTGCTGTGTAGTTCCTTCCTTTCACCTCTCAGTACAGAACAGATTCCCTCTTCAATTCTACATTAATTTCTCACTGCACCTCTGCGAACTGAGACCTATATCTCTCTGTGCACTGACCTGTGTACACACCAGCTTGCTCAACAAGTCAATTGACATAACATTTGAAAAACTATCAGATTGAGTCAAGAGACTGCAGAGGCACAGGAGAAAGGTTAGTACACTTTAAAAACAATTAACCACTTTGCACTGCTGAAATTGTTATTGATTGCTTTGAGTGCCTTTGCTGTGTTGGGAATACAAAGGAGAGAATGTGGCTTGAAAAAGTAACTTAAACTATTAGTGGGCCTTATTGTGTGTTTGTTTCTTTTTATGTGTGGGTATGATTTTTATTTTTGTCGTTGCTTTGTTTTGTTTTCTGCAGATCGTAGAAACATTACTTCTGTTTTACAGTTTCTAGTCATGATGAGATAAATGCAAGCACATTTTGTAGTTGTCAGACATCATTTTTATGATGAACGATGAGTCTATGGATTTTTTTTCTCACCTTATAAAATCCATTTCAGTTTTGTAAATTATAGATGAGTCCTGCAGGTTGTTAGAGATGTGGGTGGCTAATGTGAATTGATTTATTCACGTATGATTAGAGTCATAATGTATTAATGTGAATGTGTCATAAATGTGCATCAGTATGTTCACACATACATGATTTAACATACTTCACACTTCATTCGCTGTCAACAGCCTTTCTGTAATTAATGTGTATATATAAGTATATATATATATATATATAATATATATATATATATATATATATATATATATATTTATATATATATGTGTGTGTGTGTGTGTGTGTGTGTGTGTGTGTGTGTGTGTAGAGAGAGAGACAGAGTTTGTAGATATGGGTTTGTGTCGTTGACATTTTTCTCCTCTTTGCTAGGGACCAGTTACCAGGAACGTTTTTATATTACTTTCACAAATAGAGTTACGAGTCAACTTTAAATTTCCTCCCAAGTCATTGGTGAAGGTATTTCATATTTGCCTGTGAGCTTTGTCTGCAATAGTTTTACATATGAGATGTTTTTTTTTTATTAAGGGCAGCATGGTAGAGCAGTGAGTCAGCCCTGTTGACTTACAGCAAGAAGGTTTCCGGTTAGAATTCATTCCGTGAAGGGTTTGTATGATACTCTCTGGCTTCCTCCCACCACCAGAAACATGCAGCTTAACCGTCTGGGTCTAGTGTGTTTGTTTGCTTCTCCTGTGGCCCTGCAATGACCTGGCCTTTTATGCGGGGTGTAATCCCTCTTTCGCTTGTGGTTGGGTGAGATAGAGATCAACAGATCCGTGACTTGCAAGGTGGAAAAGCAGAGAAAGATGAGATGATCACAATTGTCTCATTTAAAAGAAAATGGATGAGATCTGTAAACCACTCATTCGTTGTATTTGAGTAAATTTTACATTTTACCATATTTTTTGAAAGAAAGTAACCAAAGAAAAAAGCACTCAAAATCAGTATGTCAAAATCTTTCTTTTTTGTACTACAAGTAGCACTAGCTTTAAAAACCTCTTAAAACCTAGTGTGTGGCATTACTGGATTTTGTACATCAGGTATTATGGATAAGGACCATTTGATGATCAGTATGATTAAATTGTCAAGTGTTTACCAACATTAACAAAGTTATAAAGGCATTTGTTTACAGTTTTGTGCTCTTTGTGGTTTCCACTTTTATTTGAGTTACCCGTTGTTGTGCCATCTAACAACTCCCACAAACAAAAATCAAGGGTGCAAGTCCATACCCATTTATGAATATCAGTGTCTTTGATTTGATATCATATGGATATTTTTCTCTATAGTTTTGCAATCTTCTGACCGCTTATCAACCTTACAGGTTTGCTGGAGCCTATTCCAGCTGGCTATGGGCCTTAAGGCTTGGTACACCCCAGCTAAAATGCCAGCTCACTGAATGGTGAAGTGTATCAAAAAATTATAGATAGTAGATTTTGACCCTTGATTTGAAATTCAAAAGTCACTTAGGACTACATTTTAGGTGAGCTGCTGGCGTGTTCAGGTTCAGTACACAATATCAAGAAATCCTGAACTCACACAAGAGATTGCTGTATCTTTGGTAACAATGTATGTGCTGTTCATAGAAAGAAAAAAAAAGACTGACCACAAAACATTCAAATATTACATTTTCTTTCATAAATGGTAAAGGAAAGCTGACAATTATTTTTGTTCCCATTCATCTAAAATACTTTAATGGATTGGAAAAACTACTGACAATTTGAAGATGTCTCACCTTTTGTTTGAGTGATTTTATCAGTAATTAATGTGTGGGGTATTTTAGCACAACAAGGGTCACCCATTTTGACATATAGACATATAGAAGGTCTGGACTCAGCACTCCACAAAATCTAAAGAATTATAAAAACCAGTGAATAAAACCCAAATGTACTTCTTGCCTTTACCAACTGCCGCTATTGCCATGTCTTGTTCCATGAGGATACTTTTATAGCTCTTTGTAAGAAAAGGTGAAGGATGGTTTATATTTTATTTTCTGTGGTGTTTTGGTATGTCTTCAATGTCTGCATAATTCACTAACTCTACTTTGAAAACTTTTAATTGGACCTTCCAATGGAAGGTAACATAGTGAAGGTAGAAATAGAAACATATTAAAACGATTGACGTGTGCTCTGTATGGGTGGCTGTTAAATCTTTTAAATGCATTTTTTAGGCTTTGATCAACAGGAGACGTGAAGCCAAAAAACTCAAAAGCAATATCACAAAACCAAATCAAAGCAGAAATATGTAGCTAACTTGGGTCGGTAAGAAAAATAATAAATACGTGTTATTTGGGTTAACTAAGATCCACAGTGAATTCTGCTATTTTTGTAAATTTTAAAATTGAATCAAAACCACAGGGAAGCACTTTCCCTACCTAATCCTACAACTCCTGTTCAATTTCAGAGCTGCCGGGGTCGCAACAGATCAATCATAGCTCACAGTTAATTCCTCCCATCATGCAATCTGGTGATTACCCTGTTATTACCCCACTAATTATCACTAACGTCATTATTATCAATTCTCAATTACAGTTCTTATTCCAGGTCTAAAGGAAGATAACACAATGGTCAAAGTGGCAGTCATTCCGTGTAGAGATTGGTGAGATATTGGAGGCTTTTCGCACTGTTTTCAGGTCTTACTGCACTCCTACTGCATGTTCAGAGTGTTCAGTGTGAATCGTTGCCCACTTCATCAGTTACCCCCCACCCCCTCATAACAGTAAGAATGGATGGAAAGCAAGAAGAAACATAGTGTAGCAAATGGCTCATTGGTCAAATAATTACTGATCTGTTTAAAAGAAAATAGCATGCACACTTTAGTATTTACAAGTTCGAATAAAAGGCCTGCCGATTTTACACTAAGGACGATTGCCTCGCACTGTTTAGACCTTATCTTTTTTCTACAATCCAATAAGCCCATTTTCTTTTCAAAAACATACAGGCATTTTGGTGTAATGATCCAAGAGAACACATATTCAGATATTCCGGTTAAATCACAATCTGCTTCAAAATCTGTTTTTTTTAGAAAATTGATAATGCTTTTTCCTTTATATACTAAGCTCAGATGCGGCACATGTTGTTTGGTTCATATTTGCCCTTCTTCGTCCAGATTTATAACAACCTTAAAAAACAGTAACCTGTTTAACTGTTGTGCTTCATCGCTTCATTTCTGGCATCAAACACTGTAATCAGAGCCTTCAGTTTATCTAAATTCTAGTATGAATGACGTTTTACGACTCCCAAGCAGTCTGCTTAAAAATAAAGAAATGTACATATTTTAGGACTCATCCTTCGGGCAACATTTTAGATCATATCACGCACAGATGTTTACTTGAGAGGTGTCTCAGCAGTGTGTTTCAACACACCCACCCGTATGCCAACAACTTGAGGCAATACTCTACATACTTCCTCACTGGAAAGCAAACAAACTGGACTGCCTACACTCAAACACACTCAGGCGGATGTCTTATCAGATAGAAGTACTCTCCCATGTCTGAAAGGTGAAGAAATTAGAATAATCTCATTCTCTAAATAGCGTCTGTCTTTCTCAGTCATCAACATTAGTCAGCGGCTGGCTCATAAACATGTTTGTTGTATGCCAGACACACAAGCTGCACCAATGTGATTAAGGACAGAGAGAATGTCAAGTCACACTGCTGCTGGCAGGACATCATTCCTCTTTAGAGATGTTGAGTTTTCCTGAATCAAGAGAAATGCTCTTAAGGTTAAACTGACAACCATGCATTTTGGGAGATAATGCACTAAGCTTTGAAATGATTTCATAAGCCACAGGGTCATGCACTGCAGAGGAACACAACCACATTCACTTCAACTGTGTACTATGCAATATGTTTGTTCCTATTGCTGCTATTGAGCATTACATTCCTGTTGGCTTGTTGTAAATATACTTTATATTTTTTGTTGTACACTGAGTACAATTACAATCATTCTATTCTATTCTATTCTATTCTATTCTATTCTATTCTATTCTGTGCTACTAGCAGGAACCCATGGAAATTCTACGAAGCCTTATTTGAATTTTGTTAAACATGTCTATGAAATAAGAATGACTACTTTGATTTACATTAATGAGTTATAGAAATGTGGTTTTTAAGTTAGAAATTATATGGTTAAAATTATGAAATGCCATATTTACTTGAATTACTGTGAGCAGGATCTCACATGTACATATTTTACGTGATTATCAAGTGGCAGTAGACACAACTATTTGACATGTGACTACAGTGGCTTTATCTAGCCTGTACACTTAGTGCTCTATGGGTTAGATGGCAAGACAGTACAGTTTTCAGACCGCAAATATCTACAACTATATTGCAAATACCAATGCCGTAAATAGCTTTATGTTAATAGCCTTTATAATTGCAATAACTATTTTCTTTTTCTTCTTTTATTCATTATTTCTCCATCTAAGAAAGTCAACTGGGTTGTTTGAAGAATGGATTAATTCAAGTCATATACATAAAATTTACTTCATATCTCCATGCATGCCCCTATGGATTGTGTGTTGGCAACGCTTGTCATCATCCTCATGTGGCAGGTTTTGTATGAAACACCTCTTCCGAAAAAATATGGTAAATTCATTTTCATATCAGCTAAAGTGATTAATTAAATGTATTTCTTCACAAAACCCAAAAAAAAATTACATCTCATGTTGGATGGGGTTGTTTTAAATAGTGCTTATCCATCCGAACGAATGGGAAAGCACAATTTGTCCTAACATACAGGCCAGATCCTTCATTGTTTTATTCTGTTGTTTGCTTATTTTGTTTTGTAGTTTTGTTGCTGCTCCCACGTGTACTGTTTTTCACCTTTACCCCTCAACTTGAAATACAATTATTAAATGGTCTTACTCAGCCTTCAGTGTGTCGTCCTTGATACATTTAGCCTGTCCTTTGTGTTCAGATTGGATTGAGTGAACAATAAGATTAAAAAGGAAGATGTAACACAACAAGGTACATTAATAGCATGAATTTCCCAAAATACATCATAGTCAGAAAAGTGCTAAAAATATTGTTAACCAAATATTGTTCAAATCGAACTGGTGTTGACTCCCTTATATTTGTGGCAGGATAACAGGTGACTTCAGATGTGTGTTGCTGTCACTTTACTGTTTGTGTAGCAGGAAGCAAACAACCTCAGTCTTTCCCACTTTGTTTTCCTTCTTGTTACATTGAATCTAAAATGCTCTCACACATTCTTCACAACTGTAAAGAGCAGAGAATATAAAGAGGTTGCCATGGCGTTCAAGTTATGTCACATAGACTCTTTTTCTGTCTCTCTTCTGCTCTCTTTTTCTCACCTTACACACACACACACACACACACACACACACACACACACGTACGCACGCACGCACACACACACACACATGCACACATACAACTGTATACATTATAATGCCAAAAGTATTTGCTCAGTTATCCAATCTATTCAAATTTAGGTGTACAAATCCCTTCCATGGCCACAGGTGTAAAAATCAAGCACCGAGGCATGCAGACTACTTCTACAAACATTTGTGAATGAATGAGTCACGCTCAGAGTCCCAATGAGTTCTAGAATGGTACATTGGTACGAAACTACCTGTGCACTGAGCAAGGTCGATAAAGACATTTAATAAGCAATTTTGGCGGTGACAAACTTCACTGGTCTATACTGAGTCTTGAACTTAACCCGACAGAGCACCTGTGCGATGAATTAGAGTGGAGACTTAGAGTCAGGCTGTCTCATCCAACATCAGTATCTGACCTCACAAATGTCCTTCTGGAAGAATGATAAGAAATTCTCATAAATGCACTCCTGGAAGGCCCTCCTCGAAGCGTTGAACTTGTTACAGCTTCAACTCATGTTAAATCCTTTAGTGGGAATGGGACGCAAGTGAAGTTCGTATGTGTGTGAAGCAGGTGAGGGAATACTAGTGTGTGTTTGTGTGTGTGTGTGTGTGTGTGTGTGTGTGTGTGTGTGTGTGTGTGTGTGTGTGTGTGTGTGTGTGTGTGTTTGCGTGTGTGTATGTATGTATGTATGTATGTATGTATGTATGTATGTATGTATGTATCTATATGTGTGTCTATAAATATATAGGTATGTATTATATGACAGACAGACAGACAGACACCAATCATAAACAACAGCATTTTGGGACACTTCTTTAGAATAAAATGTACTTTTTAATAATTTTGTAAAAAAAAGTGACCTCTGAATGCTTCACCTGTTATCATTATTACAGCCTTTAGTGTGTTATTGTGTAGCCACTTCCGTAGATATTTGGTTTAATCTCTGCTTTAATTAGCAAGCTCTACTCCGTCTGTTTTGATTTACTGTTTTCGATAATTTCCGTAATTGAAGACAACTGAAATTAATCATGTCTGTGCCACGGAACTGACCATGTGACTGCAGCTTTTTGGCTGCCTAATGAGGCTGGCCAGTCACATATTCCATCAATGCGCTTGGAGGATGACATGATTGCTGTATTTACTATTTGGCAAAGAGAAGAAATTCTGTTACACTGAAAAAGAGAATAGAACGATAGAGATGCATACCAGTAGACTACACCTTGCCAAGTGAATTAACTCATCCATCTGGTGTTTCATGCATCTAACACTCCCTCTCACCCTATTGGCCCCTTTTGTCCTCAACACTGGGTTAGACTAGGCTCAACCGAGACAAGGTCGTGTTGTTGCCCTGTGTTATGAATCTGACACCTGATCCCAAAGTTGCCTGTGGGGGCCTGGTGCCCCAGTATGTTTGCATGCTAAAGGCAATCGCTGTAGCAGTAACCTAACAGAAAGCAAGCCTGTATTATACCATGTAGGTCACAGATAAATATACGCACAAAGGAACACCTTCATTTCTTCCTGGTGCGTTTTTTCTGTTTTTTGTCTCTTTTCCATGCAGTACTAATCAATAACTACCGGATTTGTTTGTATTGCAAACAGGCATTCAATGTCTGTTTTTTTTTACTGCAGAGTTGACACAGTTAGCTTCTATTTAGATTCTGTTTTGGCTAGTGATCTAGTGCACAATATACTATAAAGAGAGGTGCTGTGAGAAAATAGGAAGCTTGTATTCATAATAACAAGTTTTTGCTTTGCCGTGCTATAAATACTCCCAGCATGTGAATGCGATGTCATTACTTAGATATAGCTGGATGGTAACCTCATTCTGACTCTGTTACCCTCGCCTTTGTTCTTTTGCTATCAACATACATAAACATATGTATACATATGTTTATGTACTAAATACTAAAACCACATTGGACCACATATGCTGGTACCATGTGTCCATCCCTTTGTCAAGCTCTTCAGTATACATCCTCACAAAACCTTGTTAATAATATGACACTTGAGAAAATTGCATATTTTTGTATACACACAATATAAAATGAAAGAGATGTTTAAACCACATAAATAAATATTGGAATATAAATACATGCAGGTTTCCCACTGATGTAGAACTGCTCTGTCGATGCAAACTTGTTAAATGAAAAGGAACATTTTCCATTGACGATGACTCAAGCCTGAACTGAGAAAAACAAAATAATACAAGGATTCAATTTTTTTGTGTATCTAATTTCATTTATAATTTAAAAAAACTACTCCTTTAGTATATTTGTAAACCACATGAGTCACTAAGAAAAATAAAACTCTTTCGTCTTGGAAGGGTCTGTTTAGGAGAAATAACAATTACGGTGAAAGTATTAACGTGAGCTGAAACTTCTATTTTTATATGTTCAAAGCACCCAGTATTGCTACCTCTTTTGAGGTTAAACAGTGTTATGCTCTTTTGTTCTTCAGGGGAACAGGAGCCATCAAAGTAATCTAAATAGCTTTGCAAATTCCCGGGAAGTCAGATGTGTTTCTTAAGATGTCAAGCATTAACTGAAAACCTTACTAACAGTGTGTGTGATTCATGTTGCCATATGTCCAAAGTTCCATTTATCATGAGATTGTCTTCAAATTCCTAGCAATTACTGTCTTTGCACAAATAATCAAAAGTCACGTCCTAGTCGGTTTAAATCAGTCATTCTGAATTTCTCAGATTCTTTATGCTGAAGCCAGCAGTCACTATTTGCAGCAGCAGAAAAAGTACATTTTACATAAAATTCTTGCCTAAAACAGCATCTGCTTTATTTGCATTGCTATGCCATTGTTCTGTCTTTCTCTGTCTGCCTCAGCATTCCTCTTTGTTACTCCCTCTGCGGGTGGTGAGGTTAAAGGACTCCTTTATGCATTGATTCATGAGAGGCAGAGAGCCTTCAAAAATATTAGCTAACTCTTAGCTTTCTGTCAGGCAGCAGGCACTGGATACTGTCCTCTCATAACCTGTGTTGACTGTGGTATTTGCTTCATTATATTTCACTTAATAAATCTAGAGTTATTGCAAACATTTCTTCTTCTTATTCAAAAAATGAAGACATTTGACCTGGGCTAAGGAAAAGCACTGTATTACTTCTTCAAAACTAAAAATCCACAAGTCTGTAAAATATGAGATGATATGTATTTCACGGGTAAATTAATGTCCAAACTCTCATGAAATACATTCAGAAACCAAAATTCCCAAATGTTAATCAGATTGCTTATTATTTTTTTACTTCCTTAGTTGGTTAAATACTCTTTCATTTCTCAATGTTATGTCCTAATCAAGTGATATTTTGCAACAACAGGACTGGTCTGTAGCGTTAATATATGGAATACAAAGAATAATTAGGCTGACTTTATACTAGAGTTGATCCAGGTACTCGTTTCAGACTAGTATCTGGTACGGATAATGCATTTTTGATGAGTACGAGTACGATATGAGTAAAACTCATCGATACTCGTGTTTGTTCATTAATTCATTCATTTCCCTGACCGCTTCATCAACTTATGTGGGTCACAGGGAGCTGGAGCCTATCCCAGCTGGCGTAGCTGAAGAAAAATCCTCAGAACTGACTGTGATCACGCTCTGTGATCAGCCAGTCACAGACAGCGCCCGCCCCTTCCTAGAGACACACATCACCGCAGGCAGAGCTGTCGCTGGCCCACTCTCACTGACACACACAGACATTGACGGATCTCTCAGTGCCTGGCTTCACTGTAGCTCATGTTGTTCTCCTAAGGTTTTCTTCAGCTTGCCTCTATTCCGGTCTATTCAAGGTTACTTGTTGAACTTGTTTCTTCTTTTGTTTTGTTGCACGTACGCGACGCATTTCACCGGACAGAGCTTAAAACTGCTCATGTCGCATCAGTCACTACCTCCACTCCAGTCGTTTTTTGTTTTTTTACCTGCTTGCTCTTAGTTTGACATTGTCTCACTTCAGTTCAAATTAATAATTTATGTACTGTATAGATATATTAGCTGTTACATAGCGCGCACGCACCACACACACACACACACACACACACACACACACACACACACACACACACACACACACACACACTCTGTCTCTCAAACTGTCTATCTGTCCCTCTCATACAGTCACTCAGTCACACACACATCCACAAATAGACACACAAATACACGCACACACATTTTAATCAACATTGTTTAACGTTTTATGGAAAAAAGATGGCAAGAACATTAGGTGGTAAAAATAAATAATTGAAAAAAAACAGTTTGTTCATAAAAATTAAAAAAATAAACTGAAAAGAAAAAGTAAAAATTAGGAAGTTGTGTTGAGTATGACAATTCTTGTTCTTGCATACTTAGTAGCTAATAATTTCCTATCGCATGCGTGGTATTCATTAATGCACATCATGTTCTGAATTCAGAAAAATCTTGATGTGTAAATAGTTCCTTTTCCTTTGTGATCAAAGGCGTTGAATCTCAATTATGAGGCTGTTCTGTAAATAGTTTTAAAATAACCAATAAATCTGGCAACTTCTGATCAATCCATATCAATTTCATACTTGAAATAATGTACAGATTGTAGCTCCACCCATTTCCGGTCAAACCACACTCACTTCCGGTTTAAGCCCCACCCATTTCTAGTACAGCTACGGATACATATAATTTCAATGGTTAAACAGGTACAGATACAGATAGTGGTGTACTCAGTCATCCCTACTTTATAGGGGAAATTGCTAGTTAAACATATCTCTTTGAGGATCCTTGAGATATGAATTTATTTTGTTCTGTGACTCAGCCCATAAGTCAAACAGCTCATAACTATTAAAAAAAAAAAGTATTTATTTAAAACAACTAAAAGCATCTTATTCCATTCCTTGTAAAAAAAAGCCCCCAACCCCCTGAATTATGAAAAAAAAAATTATCGACCAATAAACATGCATACTTTACCTATGCATAATTACGGATAAGTTATGTAACAATCATAATTCATGAAAAGAAACACAGACACAAGACACAAGCACACACAACATATGTCTTTACTCTGCAAACGAGGAAGAGATGCGGTTTCAGCTGATATTGAATCTGTCTGCCAACACATGGGAAAAAATGAAATGCAGTCTCAGTTGATCTTGTATCCATCTGCCAACCAGCAATGCTATCCCGAAGCATGACTCGCATCTTGGATTTTTGCTTGTATGTCAAATAAAAAATGGACAGATTTCATATCTCAAAGAACTGATGAAAACAATGTTCCTAAAGTATTAAGGAATTAAATATTTAAATATTGATTTTGAGATTAAGACACTTTCATGATTTCTATCCATACCCATTGACAATTACTTTAACTGAACTTTTTTATTGAATTAACGGTCCAGTGTTTAGCACTTATTTGTATCAAGTACTGTGGTTGCAGATCAGAGCATTCCAGGAACAATTTTTTATGTCTCCCTATCTTGGAATCGTAAAATGTGAAAGACTGTTAATTTAGGTTTATCAGTTCTGAGCTACTAAAAAAACATTGCAGTCCAGCACACTAGACACTGTGGGAAAGGACAGGCTCCCTTTGTGGCAGTAAAAGCTTATTTCAAGGTAACAAAAACACAAGAATTCTTAGTTTTAGGTGATTATACTCTAAAGAAAACATAATGAATATTAAATTTCTGTGCTCTTAAAGCCTACACACTGGACCTTTACACTTTTTCATAATGTGATTCTTACGCAGTAACAAAATTATGGGTTTATGAGACATACATTTAAAGTAGCATCGTAAAGTCCAGTCAACTTAAAAGCTTTTTGTCATTTTCACAATATTCAGATTATGTCTGTCACAGGCCAACAAATTATTTGACTCATAACAATATAATAATAATAATAATAATAATAATAATAACAATAATAACAACAATGACAAAAACAATAACAGCAATAACAACAATAACAACACCAATAAAAATAGCAACAATAATAATAATAATAACAATAATAATAATCACAATAAATCTTTGATTAATCCCCATAAGGAAATAACTTTTTTTACACCCTTATAATCACACAGGCATATACAGTATATCAATACAGGCCCACACGCACGCACGCACGCACACACACACACACACACACACACACACACACACACACACACACAAAGGGCCTGTAAGGCATGCAAATAATGGGAGGTAAAGCGGTTGGCAGCTCTCACATGGGGTGCTCAGGAGGTGAACTGGCACCTCCCTCTGCCAGTTGACTGAGTGGACTGAGCTACTGTCACCCCAAAAATGAAGCTGAAGACACTAGGGCTGGTATTAAATGTATATTCAGTTTAAGACAATTTGTGAGAAAAATTAATGTCTCAATTGTTTCGGACTTAACATATTTTGTATGTTTTCATATGATGTATGATCAGAAAGTATTATTTTAATACTTTCTGATATACATTTATTAAGGATTAAGGACTGTTTGTGTGTGTTCACCAACGAGGGACTAACTACCCATTATGCTGCAGTTACAGCAGTAGAATCAGCAACACGCATTCATCACAGAGAATAAATGTATATGGACAAGGTTTCCTCTTGCATACTGCTAGTACAGTCTGAGCTAAAATTGTTCGTATTTAAGCTCCCCTTAATGTCATTTTGTAAATTAATTCTGACGTGAGAGCTCAAAACGAAATGAAAGCCCACCGCTTTCATCATTATTGTGTTATCCCCCTTAGCCTCTCCTCCACATTGGTATAATTCATTTCATTTCATTCCTTAAACAGTTATTCACCTTGTCCCTTGCCAAATGACAGACAGATCTTTTTATATCCAGATGATACATTAAACATGTACCACATCCAGCAGATGCTTGACTTGTGTCACCAACATCCAATAAATTTGCACTGTAATTCACAATATAACATAAAAAAGACTGACACCAAACATCCTTTGCCCTCAAGAAATACTGACATCAAAGATAAACAAGGCAGTCAGAGACTGCAACATCCCGTGACTTACCCTGACCTACTTTCAGGGTAGGTCAGGGCACCCTGAAAGTAGTGCCTGACTACTGCATAGACTAGCGCATACAGAAAAGGCCAGTGTGAGTAAGGCCATAGATCAAAGCTAGTGCATACTGTAGGTAGATCAAAGCACTACCTTTGATCTATGGTCTTACTCACACTGGCCTTCTCCCTTATCTTTCTATGTTCTACGGTTTCTGTGTGTACAAAAGTTGAAATTTGACCTTGACCTAGTTTTCTCAAGGTCAAGATCATCATCTCCTTTTCATCCCCTTTGCTGCCCAAGTAATGTGTGTTTTTTGTTTCATCTTTCTATCTGCAACGGTTGCGAAGATATTCAGGGAGAATCTATCATACTCTTAGATTTGTCTTCCCACCAAGAGGTATCCAAATTGATGGCAACATGAAAAAATGTGTTTATCTTATTGACAAACAATTCTCTATTCACAAGCAATCTAATAAATGGACTGTTTCTTGTGGGATTCTCAATAATGAAAAGAAATATTTATCATCTTGAAGAAAGTGAACACACAGGCAGTTTACAAAGCCGCTGCTGGATGTTCAATCTCATTAGAAGTGTTTGCTCATGAATAACATTGAATCACAATGAAGCACTTGATTATAGATTTCTGCATGTGTGTCTCTGTTTATGTGTGTGTTGCAGGTTTATGTTGTGAGCCTCCTCTGTGTACCAGTGTGACTATGTGTGTCTGTCACGTCAAAATTATCAACAGTGCCAGTCAGTGAAAAATGGGCGCTACATTGTTTCACTCTTCACCTGTTGATGTAATATTCATTGCCACTTGCACCCCACCCCACCCCCCAAAAAAACCAAACAAAAATAAAAACACAACACGCCTCTGCCCACTCAGACTTTTGTTCATATGCATTTGTGGAATATGTGTAAACAACCATGACAGGAGGTGAAAATATTCATTGTATTCTCCTGCAATTGTATATGATATAAAGCCTATCATATTCCTGCTTCTAGCTTTCACATTCTCTCCTTGGGTTACTTTCATATGCAAACTCTTCATGTACAGTTTGAGGCACAGACTAATCCCTACTGCTTGGAAAGCAGTGCATGTCTGGAGGAGTGATCATAACAGAGTGTGCAATAAGGCCCATGTTTTTCCTCCAGTGGCAGGTTTACCTGAAATACAGGTCACTACAATCGGCATGTCCCTGGCTGTCAAATGCAAATTCACTTTGATTGCAGACCTCTGGCAGTGAGCCATTCTCCACGTGTACACATGGGAGGCCAGGAAATGAGAGCAACCGAGTACAAAATCCCCCCCAAAAAAAGGAAAGAACTGTGCCTAATGCCCATCTGTAGCTATTTCCCACTATGCACACTCCCATCACCTCCTACTCTCATTCGCATTGTGCTGGCAAATTAAAATTCACGGGTTACCAAGCCATCCATTCTCTTCCACTGCTAAATTGTCTTGAAAATTGAAGTGATTACCATTCACAATGAATGTATGAATAAGATTCTATCACACACCTGACAGTGGATAATATGGCTTACACACACTTAGGCTTAATGATTTACGAGCTCCGAACAACGTCCACCATGGGATACCTCAATGGAATCTCACACTTCCATCCATCCATCCATTTTCTTGTGGACGAGATGATTGCAATCATCTCGTCTACTGCTGTTTATCTGCCTTTTGGGTCACTGGTGTGCTGGAGCCTACCCCAGCCGGCTACTCAGGAAAGCTGGTCCACACCTGGATGCCAGCTCATCATAGGGCCACATGGGAGACAAACACACAGAACCACACTCACACCTATGGACAATTTGGTGTAATCAATTCACATGAGCTGCATTTATGTGGAGGTGGAATAAAGCCAGAGAACTTGTCGACAATCCACAGAAAAACTGGAAGAATATATAAAGCCTGCACAAGAAAGAGTTGAACCTGGAACCTTCTTGCTGGGAGACAACAGTGCTACCCACTGTGCCACCATGTTGCCTCAGTCTTTTCATTTCTATGATTTTATTTATGTCACACAGGGAAACAAAATGCATGCTGGAGACCAAGAGGTGGCCAGAACACTTTAGAAGAAAAGCCTTACACTGAGGAGAATGACAGTCAGTTTTGATGCTGATTAGCATCTACTTTGTTAACCTCAGTTACGTTCCCCCAATACTGTAATATGTTAAGGATAGTGGAAGGAAAATGAACCTGCACAGAAGTTTAAGAAGTGGCCGGGTGAGAGATTTGTGTAGGTGGCTGAGTCTAACTCACTTAAAACTCACTTATTTGGAAAGCTGCAGTGCTTTGTTTCTTAAGAAAGCAGATAACTGCTGACACGTGAATATTGAGCGCAGGAGGTTGAGGTTGATTCTACAAAACACCCAGAAATCAAACATTGAAGATGTAACCATTCATTAATATCTTTTACCTGAGTGTACAAAAGTTTAAATTTGACTTTGACCCAGTTTTCTCGAGGTCATCATCTCGCCTTTTTTACATCCCTTTTGCTGCCCGAGTAATTTTTTTGTATCATATTTCTATTTGCAATAGTTGCGAAGATATTTGGTGGACAAATGAACGAACGGACGGACAAACGAACAGATGAACACACGAACACTGACAATTACAATACATCACCGCTTTGAATCGGGATGTAACAAGGTTTTTGTTTATCCGTCAGGCTGCCATGTCAGGTTTTATGTCAAACTCAGTAATGAAGCAAAGTGAAATAGCAATTCTTTCTCATTATCAGGATCAAACTTATCAGTCATCCAAACCAAATATCCTTTTAGTGTGGAGGCCGTGATAGTCTTCAGTACAGTGCTCCCTTGTTCTTTGTGGTCAATGTGTTCCAGGAACCACACGCGATTTACGAATTCCTCAATAGAGTGACAAACTGTCTTATTATTTACGGTAATTTAAACGTTTTTGAACCCTCACCATACTGATATTGAACCACCTTCTATCTGTATTTCCTTTTCCCACATTCTGTCTGTTTAAAGCACTTTTGTGTCTCACGTAAGTCCAAGACACACGGGCGCACTTCCGGATGCCGTCAGCCAATAGATTACGCGTACGGTATCACGTGACTGCCTACCAAAAATCCGCGATGAGATAAAGTCGCGAGCGTATGAGGGCGTACTGTATTCAGAAGTTGAGGAGTTGGTGTGTGTGTTATAACACATACTGTATTCCCATGAGAAATAGACACTTTCCTCTGAGAATGTTAAAGTTGAATTTTGGGGACAGTTTTTTATTTCTTTTAATAGATTTATAGTCTTGTCTAAAGTCTGAATTTTCTTTGCCAATGTCTGTTTCTAACTGTGTTCAATGTGGATATATTTTATATTCTTGTTACCAACCCACCATCCTATAACAAAGATACATCCATAAACAGATACACACCACGTATGTATCCCACATTATTCAGGCTAATTGAGTACACAGACACACACACACACACACACACACACACACACACACACACACACACACACACACACACACACACACACACACACACACACACACACACGCAGCTGCATCTCCACATCTGCTAGTTTGAGCAGATATTTGTTAAAACTACATGTTCTCTCCAGGGAGGGAGCCAAAGGAGTCAGCGTGACTATAGCCTTACCCATCTATGCTCACCTCCTAGACTGTCGCCATTCAACCTTATCCTTGTCCTCTAACCTCCTGCACTCCCCTTTTATTTCCAGCCCATTCAGACTAAATCAAATTTGTTTTTCTTTAAAATAAGGCCTTGTATTTCTGTGCTATTGCCTCTTCAAATAAACACTGTTATTGCTTTTCCAAGTTTAAAAAGTTTACCACTCCACCTTATTTCTTTTGCTTTAAATACAATTTTATCTCAAATTAGTTCTCCTCTTACATTGAGGACCCATACATTTGCAAAAGGTATATTTGTAGTTCAAGACACACTGTTCAAAACCTCCAATGCAATTTTTGCAGATGTTTTAGTCTGTAGCTTAATGCCTTAGTCAGCAATTTTTTAGACTTGTTGATGATGCCAAATTCACTTCATTTACATGTCTGTATGTTTCTGAATAATTCTATTCTTATTTGAGAACATCAGTTCCCTCGATCCTTAAAAAAGGGCTACCTATTTTTTTTCACAAAATCAATACATCACTAATTGAACACAATACTGCTATTTATTTAACACACCCTTTCAATTAATGATTCAGTTTCACAGAATCATCAGCATGCATGCTATTCCTGTTGGGTCTGTTGGTTTTCTATACCTTCACTAAACCTTCTAGAAAGTTACTTGCGGTGTAAAATTTGAAATTCTGACAAAAATGGTCATCTATCTACCTAGTGATGGGGGACTGCTATTATTTTGAACACAACTGTATCTTGACTCCATAGAAAATTATAACTTTTTTGTATGTCTGTATTGCAGGGAATGATGTATCTTGAGGAGCGCCGGCTGGTTCACAGGGATCTGGCAGCCAGGAATGTACTGGTCAAATCACCCAACCACATCAAGATCACTGACTTTGGGCTTGCTCGCCTTTTGGATGTTAATGAGAAGGAGTATAATGCTGATGGAGGAAAGGTGAATCTTGTTAATCTTGAAAATTACTGCATTTCTTCCTGTTAGAACACATTTGTATTATAATATATATATATATATATATATATATATATATATATATATATATATATATATATATACGTATATACTGTATATATATATATACTCTTTTTTTTCTTTAGTTAGCCAGATTAGTTGTTTTTACATGTTTTCACTGTTTTGCTTGCAAAATGTCACGTGTAAAACTGAAAAATCCCATCCATGTCATTGATCAAAGCACTAGCTTTGATCTATGGTCTTACTCACACTGGCCTTCTCCCTCGTCTTCCTATTTTATCCGGTTCCTGAGTGTATAAAATTTGAAGTAGATTTCTCAAGATCAAGGTCATATCTCATTTTCATCCCCTTTGCTGCCCGAGGAATGTGTTTTTTGTTTCATCTTTCTATCTGCAATGTTTGCAAAGATGGACATGCTAACAGATGGATGGACAAACGAACGAATGGACGAACGAACAAACACACGAACACTGACATTTGCAATACATCACCGCTTTGAAGTGTGATGTAATTAGGATTTTATATCTTGAGGGAGGAACTTAAGTCATAACAAAAGGGACTTTTACCGGAGTCACTGAGACATTATTCTGCTCTATTGGACCGTTTTATTTACTTTTTGGGAATGGAAATCTCTAAATCCTATAAACATAGCAAACAAATATGTCCTTGGAGCACTCTGTACATCGGCTTGTGGCCTCTGTAAATCTTTGTTCATCCTTTCTGTCTTTCATATATTGTTTTCAAACCCTCTCCTCTCAGAAAATGCTTTTTTTATCCTCTGTCACCCACCCTTCTAGTATGTCCATCATGGTTTGTGTCAACGCTGAACATTCTGGTATTATCCCCTCCACTGAGAAAAAGACAGACACACTCTAATCTTCAGCATCCTCACCCCTTAGCCCCTATCACTGTAATCAATAGAATTGGCCTTCAAATCTAATCACAGTGTTAAGCTGTGTCTCAGACCATCCTGCCATTTGTCTGATCTTATTCCAACATAGCTGGCATTCTGGTGTGTGTGTGTGTGTGTGTGTGTGTGTGTGTGTGTGTGTGTGTGTGTGTGTGTGTGTGTGTGTGTGTGTGTGTGTGTGTGTGTGTGTGTGTGTGTGTGTGCGTGTGCGTGCGTGCGTGCATGTGTGTGTGTGTGTGTGTATGTGTGTGTTTGCACATGTCTGTGTCTTTGTTTTATCTTCCATCAAAATTTAAATTCCTTCCTTTTGTTGTATCTGTCTTCTGCATGATGTGGTTTACAGTGTCCTTGAATGACAAAACGCCACCAACAGACAAGCCATGTTATTAAATATTACTCAAAGTATGTGTTGTCATGTATGTGACATTGACATGCTATGTGTCTACATGGCAGATGCCGATTAAGTGGATGGCTCTGGAGTGTATCCATTACAGGAAGTTTACTCATCAGAGTGACGTTTGGAGTTATGGTAAGTTTCATACATATCACACACAGAAATATTTCCACATTGATTTTTTTAAATGGTGGTGAATCACCAGTCTTCAGAAAATACATCCTGAAAATTGCAGTGTTGTATTGTTGTCTAATCATATACAATTTTTACATTTGATCATGATTGAAAACCTTTTCTATATTTGACCTGACCTTTAGTTATAATACCATAGTCTCTCATGGAGTAATGATGCATGATTTTTCACCAGTCTTTTGTGTGAAACTCTGTCAACCATACATATCTCTACTGCAGCTCATTTAAGATGCAACCGGAAGATTTCTCAACCGTGCAAGGAAAAAGATTATATCTCTATTGTAAATACCTCTATTGCTGGTCATCCATGAAATATGGAATTACATTGTTACTGATGTAACCCGGCCATGTTAGTGCAGTAGTGGCCGAGTACAGTATTTGCATTTGATGTTATGTGCAATACTTAGGCCTCACTGCAAGATCTTCATCATCAAAAAACCAAGCTCTAAACTAAACTGCTTCGATCCTTTAATTATTAATGCAACTATATTAATCCAATATTAAACCATAATGACTGGCTCTGCTGTCCACACTGTCATGCCATGGAGTTTGTTCAGGATGTCAGTGTGAGGCACACAAATTGCACAAGAGTACACTGAATCAAACACAGTCAGAAAATCTACCGTGTAGATGTAGGAAGAAATTATGAAAAGACTACACTTTCAGCTGAAAGTGTATGCAATGCATTGCATATTCAAGGCCGAATTACAGAACGAGTGGAGGGTTTGTGCCCACCAACAGCAGATATGTGTTGATTTTAACTCCTTGATCATATGGCAGTCTCACTCAAGAGTGAATTTCAAGCTGGTTGATCTATTCCTTAGAATCTTGAGGAATTAAATCAGTCCTCTCAGGCATCCACATTGAAATTTAAATCTAGATGAAACTCTGGAGAAATTTTAATGCTAAAATAGAAGTAACAATTTCATGCTCAAATCTATCAACGACTTTTAAAGTAATTTAGAAAAGATTTCCAAAAAATATGCAAGACAGGTCATATCAAAGAGAATAATGTGCGTTTGATTAAAGATATGAGTACGGTTTAGTGCGCCCATGTCCCTTGTGAGCATCAGTGACCGCGGGCTATTAAACTTCTATCTTATGGTGAGCATTTACTCTGTCACTCATTAGCACTAGCATGATTAAAGCTGATGAGTGCTTAAAGTTCAGATTTTTGATGACTTTCAAGACTCTGATTAATTCTTCTGTCCTGTCTTCCCTAGCATTGTCCTTCCTTCTTTGTCCTTTATGTTCTTCCTTCTTCTTCTCTATTTGTCTCTTCATCTCATCCCCTCTGATGTCCCCTGCTTTCTTACATCCTTGTATCTCCTTTTTCTAATGTGGACTTAGAAGATGAAATAATTTGTGGAGACTTTTAAACAAATTCTCTCATTTTTCACCTTTAAATGTTTCTATTATTTCTCTTGTCATTTAATTTCTATCTTTATCTCCCCTCACTGTACAACCTCCTCTTCCCATCTCTTTAATCTTCCCTGATGCCTCTTCTTTTATCCTCTGATGTAATATGCTCTCTTTTCACTTAGTCTTTCTCCTTCCCGTTTCTTATTTTCAGGGGTAACCATTTGGGAGATAATGACCTTCGGAGGGAAGCCTTATGACGGAATTTCAACTAGAGACATTCCAGACCTGCTTGAAAAAGGAGAGCGTCTCCCTCAGCCACCTGTCTGCACCATTGATGTATATATGGTCATGGTCAAATGTAAGTAAAGACTCTGTATGGAATAACAGAAAGTCCATCTAGAAATGTTACTGCTTTCTTGGTTAAATCATTAAATCAGTCTCTGAATCTCAACAAATTTTAACAGGAAAAAATTTACTGCAGAAAGGTGAAGGACTGAAATATCTAGTGCATAAGTTCAAGTTTTATCTCCATCCACTGCATTTAAAAGAGTAGAAAAGTCAATGGATTTTAAAGGTGAAGAGAGGGCAAACTGCTTTTTAGTTGAAGCAGGCAAAAACATTATTACCGGTATGCTTTTATTGAGTGATTTTCAAAATCCAAAGCAGCCGTTTTGCACTGCAGAGTCCATGTGGTGGTAATGGATCAGATTTTTTAGCAGACATCTAAAATATTCAAACTACATGTTTCTGTTAATCTCAACAGTCCATCTAGAATATGAGAATGTGAATGCCACAAAAACATTTGTTGTTTGAAAATCCTACCAAACTAACAAAGACCCTCATAACACACACGTGTGTCCTTCACTTCTCGGTCATTGCTGTCATACAGTTGGGCAGGGGGTCACAGAGGGTGATGTGACCTCTTAGCACTGTTGCCAGGACATGGACTTGGTGCCAGCTCCACCTTGGACTTGTCCTCTAGTCTCCCAGCCGCAGCCTCTGGGCCTCTGCCACCTTCGAATGACAGTCTGTGCAGTGCCAGCAGACACACAGACACACAGACACACACACACACACACACACACACACACACACACACACACACACACACACACACACACACACACACACACACACACGAATAGTTCACTGTCACCTGCCTGCTATCTGTGTTTGTTTTTGCAGTACTACACATGCAGAAGGCATTCACGCAATGGTGGAAACACATGCGAGGGAAATGTGCTTCATGACTTTTAACTTTACTTTCCCATTTGAAAACTCTCGTTTCCCTATATGTAAAACAAAACTATCTTTCAGTCATATCTCTTTTGTCCTTGGTCGACATCAGGATTGCTTTGGTTTTGTAGCTTTATGTTCAATGAAGCAATGACAGAGGACAGAAGTATGTCATTCGTCCATTAAAGGGATGAAATTATATTTGTCTTTGAACTGGAAAAAGTGATTACAATAAGTAAATCATCATTACAATTCTCTAATTCATTTTTAGTGGACAAAGTCCATGTGCATTATCTGTAACGCTGAATGACTTTTTCCAAACGTATGCACTAAAATACAACTTTAAAAAAATATATCCAGAAAATATGGAATGGATCGATGTAGCCCTGTCAGATTGAAGAGGAGACAGAGAACTTTCGATTGGCTCAAAAATAATAATAAAACCAAGGCAGTCAGAGATTGCAACATTCCGTGGCACTCCTGAATTTAAAATTTTACCTTGACCTACTTTCATAGATCAAAGCTATGGTCTTACTCACACTGGCCTTCTCAATTTACACAAGTCAATACACTAGTTAGGTACTACTTTCAGAGTACCCTGACCTACCCTGAAAGTAGGTCAGGGTAGGTTGCGGGATGTTGCAGTCTCTGACTGCCTTGTTATTATTTGATTTTACGAATTACATTGCAGAATATGATACTGATGATAAAATGCACTGAAATCTACTGTATAACATCTCAGTTACTCATTCTTAATGTGTGATCTTTGCTATGCATAGAGGCACACAGTATATGTTTTAATCAATAATGAGCAAACAAATATTTACTATTTACTGGTTTCAAATTTTTGTAAATTTTCAAAGCTGACATGAGCAGGAGGGCTAGGTGACAATGTCATAACCAAAATAGTGAAGGGGCTGTATTTTTTTTTATGAGGAGTTCTTTTTCTAACTAATACGCATCGCTCATAATTACGTAATACCTGTCTTCTGCACTGTGGGAATGTTTTAAGTAAATAGCACAGAAATGAGGAAATTCTGAGTATCCACATGCTTGATTATCAATTCGGAGCCAGGTATTGATCGTGTACTAACACAAACACATCCTCAGGCTGGATGATTGATGCAGACAGTCGACCCAAATTCAAGGAGCTGGCTGCAGAGTTCACTCGGATGGCTCGTGATCCCCAAAGATACTTAGTTATCCAGGTATGTAACAAGAACTTGGCACAGATATCTTTAATCTTGTTTGATAGTTCTGGTTTCTGTATTTTTTAATCTTGTTTGTTTATAAAGCAAAATTGGTAAGCTGACGTGAGAGTGAAAGCTTATTAGTATTATTATTATTGTTTTTTGTTTGTTTTTGTAAGTCATATTTATATTTGGAATTTATGTGTGAACTATTTCTACTATATTTTGCTTAATGTTTTTGATGGAACATTTGAAACTGATCAGTTACCCTACTGATCTTATTAATTACTAATGAACTTACACATTCTGTCCATCCACACACATCTTCTTTCCAGGGTGATGACCGCATGAAGCTGCCCAGCCCCAACGACAGCAAGTTTTTTCAGAGCATCCTGGATGAGAAGGAGCTGGAGGACTTGATGGATGCCGACGAGTACCTGGTGCCTCAGCCTTTCAATATCCCACCTCTGGCATACAATCTGAACACACACATTGACTCCAACAAGGTAAATTTCTTCATATATATAATAAAATTGCTTTTACTTGCTGGAAAAATTATTGTCATCTATAATACCATCCTAATAACCAGAAGATGTTAAGTTATGGGTACAATTTCTAAAATATTTATCTGAAGCCAGCAGGAAGGTCAAGTGGGTGTCTCCCAGAACTACAGCATTTTGTAATGCTTCCCTGGACGATGCTTCCAAAGAAAATTGCCACTTTAACAGTCCATCTTTCTATCTTTTAATGGCCAATATGTACAGAAAGAAATCAATCCATGACAGTGTTAATGTGCACTTGAGTGTTGTTTTAGGACAAGTTTAGGAAAAAAGGAAGTGTGAATCAAAAAGTAGGTACATATAAATTAGAATGTTAGGATGTTAGGAGGACATCAAATGTGGAAAAAAAGAAAAATTGTTCTCTATTATAATATCACTGGGCTTTGGAATATGTTGTGTACACTGGCAGTTCCACGGTTCACAATGCTTCTAACAATTAATAAAATAAAATGGTTTAATTATGATATAGTATAGTCATTCTATACTACTATAATATATGAGCTATATATAATTGGATATGGATAATTGTATTTAGTGAATGGATGATTCTTAGATCATTAAACATCCACTACAGCAAACAGTAGCATTTTAAGTGTGGACATGCAGTGAAAGTAGGCTGCCCATTCATGTTTATTTGTTTTCCATTAATACAAATAAAATATAATTACAAATGATCAGCTCATGTTAAAGACAGAATCTACATACATACTTGTATTTCTACTCAGTCAAGAACGGATGTTTGATCCTCTGGACCCCAAAACCCAGGGGGAAAAAAAAGAAGTTAATATAAAATTTCAGTGTTAACGTTATGAGTATAATTTATAATATAAACTAGATATTATACATAATTGCATCATGGAATTTGTTGATGTAATATAAAGCCTGGACAAAAAACTTTTGTATTGTAGAGTACCTTTTTTTAATCGGTTATATTGCCATCACACAGCATGAGATTGTGAAGTGATACTCATACTCTGCTGTTAGATAATTATATCACAAAAAAAATTTTGAATGTGCATTGCGGAAGATGAGTTCAGGAAACCATCCAGCAGTACCAAGCTGCTCTATGATCTGGTGACAGGGCAGAGAATGTCTCACAGTGTTTTGCCACCATGACAGCGGGTGAACAGTCGGTGGCTCCGGCGTTTGTTGTTTTTTTTGTGTCAGTTTGGCTGCGCACACCTGATCTCACTGATATCACAGATGCTCAGATGGGCAGCAATGATGTTGGATGGTTTTAATCACTCGCTGTAAAGCCTTCCTGTCCTGGGCCAAGCATGATACATGCCAATGTATGATGTTTCCTGTCAAGAACCTTTCTGTTGTTACCGTGTAAGAGTTCATTAGAACTTGGCTAAGATATTTGGCCACCTTTAGTTTCCTTAAGAAGAATTTCATATTTATTCTTTCATATTAACATTTAGTTCTCAGTATCACAGGAGGGTGAATGAGACATGATGGAAAAGGAGGCAATGCTAAGTCAAAATAGTCATTCGTATAATTCAGGGGGTCTCTAAAGTGATGTGGGAATGAGTTTTCTCAATGTGTACAGCAGGACTGTTCTGTTCAAGGACAGAACAGCTTGCTTGCTGTCACTCTCATCTTCCTCTTCCTCTATTGGTCTCCCTTGTTCTTTTGCCATTGAGATAGTATGGTAATTGCCTTCTTCAAAATTAAAGTTTTACAGCCAGATTCCCTGAGTTCTAAAACTGTTCATCATTTATCTTTGGACCTACTGTACATACATCACAAAAACAGTCACTCAGCCATATTATATCCAACAGCTCTCTTTGTTCGAGTCAGTCTACTCATGCCTGCTGATTGCCAGTGAGAGACATGACTCCTTTTCCAAATGTGTGATGTGAGATTAAAAAAAATTAGAGAATAAAAATGAGCTATTTACTTAATGTTTCCAACGTTGTTCTTACTTTGTTATTAGGGCACATTCAGAATTAATACACATTATTTGAAAAAAACTGAACTACTGTGGAAAGAAAAATGGGACATTATGCTTTACTCTCTCAATATAATTTAGTGATGTCTTACATCCTGCCCTTCCACAGGGCTTTACTAATTTCATTATGGGTTTCATAATAACGATATTGACAACACAATGTGACCATAGCATTGGCAGTTCAGTGAAATAATTTTAAACTTGACTTAAAGAGATTTTATTGTGTTAGTGGTGCTCCCTTGTCTCTAATACTTGAGACAAGGGAGAGGGAGGAGATAGAGACAGTGATTTAATTATTATAGTTACAAGGGAATGAATACACAGCATGAGCTCTGGAGCTTTGAGTAATACCTTCCAAACTTGAAGAGATGGATAGGCCATGAATAATTCAGTATCACAAAAAAAAGCACATCTCTTAAAGGTGTCTTTAAATTTAATAGTAATCCTGGGCATCGGCTTCATTATAGGAAGTTTGTAACATTTTGCTATAAAAATTTACTGTCACTAACTAAATTAGTGAAACCCACTATACAGAATGGACCGTCTCTATTTTTTAATAAAAGGCTTACTGAGTGTGATGTTTTGTACAGTCATGAAGAACAACTTTCTGTTATACGACATACCAAAACCTCATGAATACATGTATATCATTGCTGCTGCTCAGCCAGAAAAACACCATAAAACAAATCATTGTCTGCATTCTCAGAGTTTTTGAACATGTGCCTGATAAGCAAGTAAAACTAAAAATATAATGTATACCTAATTAATTCATATGCAGGCAAGGAAAAGTCAGTGAAGTTTGACAAATCAAAGTGAAGTGAAGTGAAGAACAGAGAATGGAAAATTAACATTTGCTGGATACAAAAATCAGAAGCAAGCACATGTCAGGTTCTAACAAAACTTTTTTTTTTTTTTCTTTTTAGCACAGTAGGACAGGGCTGATATGTCTACTCTGAAACATTATTTCATGGTGCCTTTTAATTAAAGTCGTTGTAATTAAATTGTCCTTGGCAGTCATGCTGCCATGTCACTGTTTGATGCTGCAGTTTGTCTCACCTGTATTTTACATTTAGATATTACAGAATAATTGAATGACTTCAATTGTTTTGTTTTTTGAGCTACATTCTTTTGAATGTTCTCAATTAAATGTATTTATTTGGTAATTTTATATTTCACTTGCAATTCAAGTCATCTGCTTTCAGTACTAGTCAAGTCTAGATAACACATGCACATGATGGCTTTTCAAAAACCAGCAAAATCTATTTTCCCCATTTCCATTTATTTGATTTAACCCTTATTTTCACCGTCCCTGTTTTTCTCCTGCTTAGAACCAGTTTGGCTACCATGATCCCAGTTTACCTGTAAGCATGGAAGACATATTGGCGACTCTCCCCAGAGGAGTCTCTGTTCCTCCCGTGTCCGGAGGCTGCCTTCCGAGACAAGACCTGGCTTCAGCGGGGCATATTGTTTCTGGATTTGCCCGAAGCAATCAGGACAACCCTCGTTGCAATGGCACCTTGAGGAAACAGGTTTCCCCAAGGTCGAGCACCCTTGCTGCATGTTCAGCTCTCGTTGCTGCTCAAGGTACAGGAAGGCATTTTAAAAAATGGACAGGAATGTATTGAACCTCTAATGTGTGTGTGTGCGAGTGTGTGTGTGTGTGCGTACGTGCATGCGTGTGTGTGTTTGTGTGTGCGTTACTCCTAAAGGCACATAGACAGTAATAATACTTAGCCTTCAAATTTTGTTTAAATTTCACACATATATATATATATATATATATATATATATATACACATATATAGATTATATATACACATATATAGATTATATATAAATAATTAATCAAAGGACACAAACTTCCACAGAGAAGACAAACGATGGTTACCTTACATGCTCCTGTGCCATCATCATTGCACTGTGACAGTCGATCCCTCTCTAGACAATTTGGTGTTTGGGAAAAAAGATGAGCTCAAATCTAGCAACTGTCTCGTCAAACCGAGTCACATATAACGATTAAAATCACTCATGCTACAGGTGGGAGGCAGCAGGAGTGATGACTTTGCACTCCTTTTTTGCTCCTGTGAAAGAGTTTGATTATGTTGACCCCCCCCCCCCCGAATTACTCCTTTAGACTTTTTTCTTAACATACTCAAGCTGTATGCACAATATTTTAACATTTAAAATTTGTTTTCTGTTTTTTTTTGTTATTGTGGGTTATTTTTCACTTTCTGCTTCCAAAATTGGAGATGAGGATGGCAGTGGACAGCGTTACAGTGCCGATCCAACAATTGTTTTATCAGAAAGAGGAACAAAAGGAGAAATGGACCAGGATAGCTACATGGCTGCCATGAGGGACAAGAAAAATTCAGGTAACTTTGAGTTTCAGAAGTATTAAAATACAGAAGGTACCTTAATAATCCCGTCGGGAAATTGGTTTTTTTTCCATTTTACATGTGTGTGTGGCACTGGAACAACTCCACTGCTAGTTCACACTGAACTTTCTGAAATGTAGCCTCCATACTGTGTAAGCATTATGTAAGTACTATAATGAATTCAAGTGACTACAGCATCAATAGAAATGAAAAGGCTTGACTAATCTCATTATCCTTTCAGAATATCTCAATCCTGTAGAGGAAAATCCCTTTGTGACACGTCGTAGGAATGGTGACGCCCATGCAGTGATCGATGGAGCAGGATGCCACACCCTTCATGTGGCTGGAGCTGCCACTGCACCCAAGAGCCAGTCCGTTCATGTGGATGATGAGTACATCGTTGAGCCACTATATCTGAATGCCTTCCTCAACCCTGGGGACAAAAACGGATTGGCTGGAAAGATCACCATCCCTGGCCCTGGGTCCTCTGCCATCCAATCTGTACCTCAGACAGTGAACCCATCAACATCAAGCCAAGCAGTCTCATCCTCTGGATATGTGATACCCCCTGGTCATGTCCCCCAACAATCATACCCATCACACACTCTGCATCCAGGACATTCAGGACACATTATGCACTCAGGAATCAGTAGCAGCACCATCATGTTTGATAAGAAAGGCAAGAAGGCAAATTTTGACAATCCTGAGTACTGGCAGCACAGTCTACCCCCAAAGTCCTCAATGCACAACCCTGAGTACCTGCAAGACTGCAGCACACGCTTCTTCTACCGACAGAATGGACGTATTCGTCCTGCTGTGGCTGAAAACCAGGAGTACTTATCTGAGGCTGCTATGAAAGCTGGCAATGTGTTGCCACCTCCTCCATACAGACAGAGGAACACTGTAGTCTAGTGACCCAGCTGTAACACAATGGCGAATGACTAGAGGAATAAGTGTGGAGATGAATGGACTTTGAATAGTCCTCTCATTTCCATACCATTCTCCTCAACCTGGGTTCTTCTTGTACTGTTCCTGAACACATCTCTGTTCTGTCTAATTACAAGACTTTTATTCTCGCTCCAAGGTTCTGCCTTTTTGTGGCATGACTACAATAGCAGTTACTGGCAGCCTCACTCATCATTCAAGGCAAGTTTTCAGCTGTGTCGTTTGCCGTGATTTCTAACAGCAATTGGACATGTTTGTTTGAGGCTGATAGCACAAAGAGGAGAATCACCATGTCATTTTATGCTATTATTTATCCAACCATCAATTATAATTCACGATTTTTTTTATTAGCATTCACACCCTGCAGCTAAATGAACATGTCAGTCACACACTGCAGTTGATTGTGTGCACTGATACATGTACTAAAAGTTGTGACATGATTAAAGCATACCTGCAGTCATACTAAATTATCTCAATTACCTTTGCATGTTTGCCCACACACTTCTTAGACTCTTGGATGATGCTGTACCAGTAATAGTAGTTATAAGTAACTACATGCACATATTGACAGCTAGGTCTAGAAATATGGTTGAGAGGCAAGCTTGCTGGAAGGTATTCAGTGATATTGGGAGTCAGTAGTGCAGCATCATGATAATGTCTACAGAAACGTAAATGTCACCATAATTTTAATGGAAGCTGTGATATTTAGTGGAAAGCATCCCACAGTTAAATGGTTTAAAAGGAGCCAGCAAACTATCCACTTCATTTTACCTTGATACAATTGGTGGAAACTGTGCTGTGACTGACAACAAATGGTAGCTGCAGAAAAAGGAGTAATGTTCCGGTGCAATTGAACTGGCACTTGGGAGTGGGTGATTCTTCTATAGGGAAAGGAGTGTGATATGAGTGGACAACATGAAAAATGAAAAAGAATATACAAGTTTTAGAATTTTAATCTCTAGTTGTTTGTGACGAAACGTTTTACTTTTTGTATTGCACAAACAGCACAGACATCTATCCATGAAGGAGCACTGTTGGCATGACAGAGAGATTAGCCCTGCAGAGCTGTAAATACGCCAATTATGTCATTACATAATACAAATCAGTATCGAGGCTCTGTAAACCAAGGTATGTCTCGAATGATGTGAAAATACATCAAACAACAAGGATAAAAGGTTAATGCAACTCTCACATCTCAGTGGAACATACAGTTTGTATTATGATAAAAAAAGATTAACTTCTTCTCCATAGTCACGACTGCAGGGCCTTTCTCTGTCTCTAACAGTTAAGGTTGTTTCCAAGGAGGTATGGTCATTACCATCTAAGACACTCCACAGCAAATTTTCACTACTGAGCACCATTAATAACATCAGCAGGATTGTCACTTTATTGGTGTTTGATATTATCAGTGAGGCGTCACAAATTATTGCAGGATTAATTGTTGGGAAGTTTTCAGTTCTGATACAGTACTGCCAGATGTCACAGTAATCTCTGATGGATGCCACCAGCATCTGTCGTCATATGACTTAAAAGTCTAATTTAGACTGGGCTTGATAATGTAAAAGCACTCACAAATGATTTTGCCGCTCTTCTCGCTCTAAGCAGTAATTATTTTTTGTCTCAAAATATTTAAACCATAATTTTCTATGACCATATTGACGCTTCATCGCATTTGTTTGATTAGTTATTTCATTATTAAAGAATATCACTATGACAAAATGTGGAATTTAATAGTGATGATACAGGGTATAAATATGTTTGTTTTCATTTCATGTTCATACCCAGGTGGCAATGAATTTGATATATCTTGAAGACACACACACACACACACACACACACACGCACGCACGCACATTTTACTACTTTAAAGCCTGTAGTTTCTGTTCATATTTAATGATTCTGTTTGACATTTTATATGTGAGGACCAATAAGCAATGACTCATCATTTTCGTTTATGGGTCAAATAATGCAGTGTGTGATTAGTAAAACAAGCCATTAGCAATACATTCCCATCCAAAAAGATATATTTCAAATATACTATATGAGACAGTGTTGAAATAAATAAAAAATCCATACATGATGAGATTTTACTTTTATATTGCCCACCCTAAGGAAGATGATAGTGCCAATATCAGGAAGTTCGGCAACATACGGAAGCCTGTGATTGCATCACTGGTAACAAACCAATACACAACAACTGTTACACAAGTTACCCCGATATTGAGAATACTAGGCAGAGTGAAGAGTCATATGAACAGTTGCAATGATTTACAGTCGAAAATACAGATGTTGCCCTGGAACAATGTTTTCTCTCCTCTCAGGTTTCAGGAGAAATAATAACCATGCAGTTGAGCTCCAGCTGAGGCACAAGTTACCACATCATATTGTATTTCAAAGACACTGAAATAATAATATAATGTAGGGCAGATACCGTGGTAACATATTAGATGTCCTTCTAAAACTCAAAAGAAACGTGAATTTTATGTGTGTATGTGTGTGTGTGTGGGGGGGGGGGTTAAATTAACACAGTATTCTTTCAATAACTGGACTAAGCTGTGTTGGATGCATTTTCTCACAATGCTATTTTCAGATACATATGATAAGCATACAATTCTTTTTTTTTGCATGTACAAGGTCAATATCCTCCCATTTTTAGAGTGAGAAGTTGGTTTTGTGCTTTTGTTTTTACCATCACTCTTAAGGTATTAGGTGCATTGTGTATAAACTGCTGTATGGCTGTGTTTGAGTGCAATGATAGCAGTGAAGAGTCACCCAAAGGCTTCGTAATGGACCTCTATGGAAAAATAAAGCCAATCTTCTGGAGGAGAAAACCTGCTGGTGCTCTCAGCTAGCAAGCATCACAAGGGGCTTTTAGCGTTTTGAATGCTAATCCATCCACTCTCCCTTGTTGTTCTGTGGGGAAATCATGTTACCTAACATCTCAGCCTGTGCACCAACTGAGAAACCCTGCACAACTAAGTTATTAGCATTCCAGAAATGTTACCTACCAATGAATCCATGTTACAAAAGATAGCAGGGGAAAAGGTTCAAGTACACAGGATCAGGTACACAGGTTCAAGCGGCCGAAGAGACCGATCTCAATCGCAGTTGTTTCCTTCTCCTCGGAGGCAACTGTGTAATTGTAAGATGTAGCTAACACTGTTCTGTTTGCTAAAGCAATGAAAACTGAAAAAAGCAGCTTTGAGTTGGATGAATATGAACAAAGGATTACATGTTTGATCTGGAAAAGAAAGGTGATTATGGTCAAATGTTAACTGGGAATTTTGTTTCATGTCTATGTCCTTTACAAGTACATTAACTCATAGATACAGCAATTCTGCCATACATAACTCACTCCCAATGCTGGCTTTGGCAACTCACCCTTTTGGCACTTCATTTCCTTTGGAATCCTCTTGTGTTGCTCGGTTTTTAATGTATTTTAAATGTATGGTATGAAGGTTTTGTCTTTTTTTCTCTCATTGTCATTATGGCAACAGAGTGTTCTTAATGTGGCTTGAAAACTTTTTTTTTTTTTTTTTACAGCGGTGTTCTCTAAAGAAGTTACAACAAGTTTTATCATCTCTTGATTCAGGGGCTTGAGGTTTAGCAGTTAAGAGCCTGGCTGTGCATTTATATCAATACCAACAAGTAGAGAATTACCTGGAGTTTGTGGCAAAACACCTAAATAAGTTTCAACATGTTTGAACTGCAAGACGAAATGAGAGTGGAGTCCACTTCTTGATTCCGCTATTTACAATTGAAATTGTCTGTCATTGGTACAGCTGATGTGATCCCCATCTGGTAAATGTCACATGATTTTCCTCAGCTTTACAAGCACATATATGAGTTTAAAACTGAATGCACTGCTGATTGTGTAATTTAAAACACTGAAAAGCATTTGCATCCTCCATAAGACAAGCTGTCTTTATAGCCCCTTACCCATTTTGATAGTTGTAGATATTTGAAATTGAAGTCCTTGATAAATAAAGAAATAGATAAACCCGGACAATAAATATGGATCAGCCCCTACAATGAGTCTGTATTTCTGGTGTTTCTGTTCACTCTTTAAGTCTTTTATTTTCTGTCTTGCATTGCAAGGACTTTTGATATCACACTGCCTGAACAGGATAAGTAGTATTTCAAAGAAGTTCACTATTGAATGATTGATACAATTATTTGTAGGGAACTGATAAAGCACCTGAAAACTTTTCTACCATTGTTGCCAAATCAAACTGTTTTACTGATTTTACACTGATCCATATACCTGTATGTGTACTGTACCATGCCATGTCAACAGGGGTAGATGATAGTGGTTGAATAAGCACAGTTTGCAATGCATAGAATTGATGGTTGACTTTAAAATCGAATTAATAATTGTCCTTTAACCAAATTACATTTAGTCCATATTTGGGACACTCAACAGTTTTCCCATTGTTAAAAAACTAAAAATAATAATAAAAAAAGGTAATAGTATTTTTATAGGTAGTTTACTTGTGGCCAAGTCTACTTGTAAATAAGTCAATGATGCATCTTTTTCCTGCTGATTTTATTTATCCTTGCATCACTGCATTTTTAATGGTCTGCTGTTTTCCTTTGGAGAGTATCTTTTTCTGTATCTATATAAATATATATATACAGTATATATACATATATATATTCTGTAAATGTAGTTTGAAAAGTGAGCTCTGATTTTGAAAACGCTTGCAGGGTCTTTTGTCATTCCCAACCCATCATTTCCCTTGTGATTGTGTGATTGTATTTTCAGCACAACTTGGTGGATTTTGTGTTTTGACCTCTGCTCTGCTAATTTGTAGGAGTGAGCCCTTCTCTTTTTTACTGGATGTGTTATACCTCTACTACCCTTTACACTTCTTTCAGTATTATCCACCTCTCGAGATTTTTTTTAAAGATTTTCTACAATTTACTGCTCTCGCAATACTATTGAATATTCATTATTGTATATCACTTTTTGCTTAGTTGTTTATTAACCAATGTTATTAATTCACCGGTGCCACTTTACTCTCTGAGTTTTAAGGACCTATGATGTTTCTTTGAGTAGTTTATTTCCATTTGCACTGAACTCGGTCATTGTTTACTTTCAGATGATATTCAGCTCTTCAACTATTTGGGGCAATACTGATTGAACTGTGTGTAGCAATATCATGTCACAGCTTCTAGAGTGACAAAATGAAAGACAGTTTCATGAGCTTTTTGGATTGTTTTGTTTTAAGTTTTTCCTATATTGGGACATAAATATTGACTATTTTGAAGAAGTCACACGTAAAAAGTTAGTTAATATCCCCATCTCACAGGATCGTAAATTGATTCTTTGGAGGTTCATAGTGGCACCAAAATTATCACATGAAACTGTGTCTTATGTGGCATTTATAGGAAATTTTGTATATTCTGGATTTGGCAATGAACATTCAATAAAACGTATTATTGACTCAATCACAGCTTGTATTGTTTATGCAGGATGCTAACAATACAATGGAGCTGTGTGCTGTTTTCTGACAATGCTTCAGACTGCATTTAATTGACACAGGAAGGTTTACTGGTTGGACACAAATTATTTTGGTGGCAATCACCAGCACTGACTTTTGGGAAAGGGTTCAGTGTGAAAAAATTTCACAAAAGTCCATTTGTCTGAACTGAACTTTGAAAGAAAATGTATTCTGTCATCTGTCATGAAAACTGACCCTTACCATTGCTTTGTATCACCACCGTAGAATGAGTTTTTTAGACTATACCCTGTCATAAATTACCAGCAGTAAACCTTTGTCTTCACTGGTTAATTGACACATTTTCAAACATAGGACTTGTAAGTACGTGTCCCCACTGTTTTGTTACACAAATCTGTCCAAAATATATTTTTTATTCAATATGAATAAAGCTCAGTCAATATTTAAGTTGATTTGTGTTTATTTTAGGGTTTGACATTTCATCGTCAAGAAGATGAGTTATGCCCAGTGGATCCACCTGGGTTATACAGTACACTGTCAGTCATTTTCAGAATACCACTGCTGTGTCCGCCGCAGTGGGTCACGGGGAGCCGGAGCCTATCTCGGCGGCATAGGGCGTGAGGCGGGGGACACTCCGGGTACAACGCCAGTGCACCGCGGAGCCACACAAAGACATACAACCATGCACACACACACTCATTCCTACGGGCAATTTGGACCAGCCAATCAACCTGACGCGCATGCTTGGGGAGGTGAGAGGAAGCCGGAGAACCCGGAGAGAATGCATGCAAACACGGGGAGAGCATGTGAACTCCACACAGAGCGGGACTCAAACTCGGGTCCGACGTGTTGTTAGGCGGCAGCGCTAACCACTGCGCCACCGTGCCGCCGGATATACACTGATTGACCCTAAATGAAAGTCAGTCAGCAATAATCATGACCTCTCCTTCCAATAACAAAAAATATCCTATTATTAATAGATTATCCACTCAGATTTGGGTTTTTTTGTTTTTTGGGGGGGGGTTCAAAATAGCTGACATGAGAAATTTAAAATAATCACACATCACTGTTTATTTTAAAATGACTGGCTTCATTGAGATAACCCAGATGTATTCCTACTGCTTTAAATTCAGTCCGTATTATTCTAAGGGACCTGTAGACCTCCTTACTTCAAATGTCAGTCCACTCTTCTGCAGTTTAGACAGACACATGGGAGCATTGTGTAGCCTGAAGCCATAGCATGGTATTTTCATTCTGCCCAGGTGAGAGCATGCTATAGATACAGTATCTCTCACCACTCGGCAGACTATACCTTAAGGTTGGGAAGGGCAAGCCATGAGATAATAAAAATTCTTCTCCACTAAATCTAGTTTTTTATAATGTGTAAAAAGGTACACAAACAGGCACAAACTTCTACACTTGTAGGGAAATCACACAGAAGCACCAATGATAAATGTCATTACTTCTGATACTTGCTTTTGCATGATAGATGCATCAGCTTTTCAGCTGATGACATTTTATTGCATTATCATATGAAATCCAATAACAACATCAGCATCTTGCAGCCTTTGCCCCGTGAAGTCAAATCACTTGCCTTAAGATGATAATATAGTGAGCATATAGTGAGAGTGAAACAATCTGTCAGTGCCTCTCCTCTCACTCTCACACGCCAACCCTCTGACAAAGCGTATGGATTTTTACCTGATATGAAGGATGATCAGCACAGTTGAATGCAAATGATCCTTAATGTCAGGGAATAAATCGATTCACAGATCTTCTTCTCCTTATGGCTTTTCCCTTCAGGTACAGCGAATCAGTTGCCTAAATCTAACCCTGTCTAGATGTTAAAAGCCAAGGAGAAGAGGTAGGTTTTCAAATGAGATTTAAAAACAGACAGAGAAGAGGCCTGTCTGATCTGCTGAGGCAGATCATTCCACAATTTAGGCGCCACAACAGCAAAGGCACGGTCCACTCTGAGCTTCTGTTTGGTTTTGGGCACATTCAGGAGCAGTTGATCAGCTGACCTGAGACAGTGAGCAGGTACATAGGGGCGTAGAAGCTCAGAGAGGTAAGGCGGGGCAAAAGCATTCAGGGATTTAAAAGTAAATAAAATAATTGTAAAATGGATTCTAAAATGTATGGGCAGCCAGTGGAGTGAGGCTAAAATGAGGGTAATGTGCTCATGCTTATGGGTGCTGGTCAACAGATGTGCAGCAGTGTTTTGGACCATCTGGAGACAGGAGATGGAGGAAGCACTGACCCCCACATAAAGGGAATTACAATAGTCCAGCCTAGTGGTGACAAAGGCGTGGATAACTGTTTCAAAGTGTTGCCTCGAAAGAATCAGTTTTATTTTGGCCAGCTGCCTCAGATGATAAAAGCTTGACTTCACTACTGCCCTGATCTGGCTGTCAAGCTTGAGACCTGAGTCCATTTTTACCCCAAGATTAGTGATGGCTGGTATGACATGCTGGGCCATAGAACCCAGATCTGGAAGGGGTGTAAAACTCAAAACGTTCAGAGCCATCCAGGCCTTAATGTCATCAAGACACTTAACTAATGCAGCGATAGAGTATGCATTATTCTTTTTGAGCGGAAGATAAATTTGGCTGTCATCCGCATAACAGTGGTAGTGAATCCCCCTAAGTATGGAGCCAAGCGGGAGCAGATAGAGAGAGAAGAGAAGAGGGCCTAGAACTGAGCCCTGTGGGACCCCACACAAGAGAGGAGCGGAGGAGGACACCGAGTCGCCAAGGCTGACACAGAACATTCGATCTGCCAAGTACGACCTGAACCACTCCAGTGCAGTGCCCCTGATGCCCACCCACTGTTCCAAGCAAGAGATCAGGATTTCATGGTCCACTGTATCAAATGCAGCAGTAAAATAACACAGTCACCAGAGTCAGTAGCTAAAAAGATAGCATTAAAAACCCCTACAAGAGCTGATTCTGTGCTGTGCAGAGTTTTAAAACCGGATTGGAAAACCACAAGAATATTGTAGCCTTTCAGAAAGTCTATTAATTGACTGTAGACTCAAGGATCTTCTCAAGGATTTTTGATAGAAAAGGTAGTTTGGAGATTGGCCGGAAATTGGCGAGAGCTGTAGGATCTAGCCCAGGTTTTTTGATCACGGGTTGCACTACTGCATGTTGAAAATACACAGGGACAACACCTGAGGAGAGACTGCTATTAATAATTGTGAAAACAGAAGTTCCGACAGTGGGATAAAACCTCTTTAAGCAGTCGAGGAGGTCCATCACCATAGCGAACAAGAATGGGCTCAGAATTGATCCCTGATGCAGTCCCACCTCCACCTTGAACTCCTCTGTCACACCTACAGCACACCTCACCACTGTCTTACAGTCCTCATACATGTCCTGCACCTCTCTAACATACTTCTCTGCCACTTCATACCATAGTTCCAACATTCAATGTCCCTACTCTCAGTCCTATACTCTTGGCGTTCTTCTTCTCTCTCTTCCTACAAACACACTTTCCTCCTCTTCTTCAATGAACAGTAGTCCAATTTCCACCAGCACCCTGTAGGTGAACAGCACCAATGGCGGTCGTTGTTAATACGGTTCTCGAGTGATCCGGTATGGAAGTCATAGATTTGATCCGCATGTTTGATTTGGTAAAAGTTTTACATCGGAGGCCCTTCCTGACACAACCCTCTGTATTTATCCGGGCTTGGGACCAACACAATAGGACGCTACTTTGTGCACTCTTGCGGCTACATTATAAATCGATTCACAAATGCTTATCAGCAAATAAAAGTGAAGGTTGTTTTAGACAGTGCATCAGTCTTCACCACATCTATAGAGCAATACAGAACCAATGGACTGGCTGCATGTTCCCATTTGCTGATATAGAAACTTAAAGACACAGATTTATCAATTGGCTGCCAGCCAGAATTGACGTTTTGTTTTGCTTTTACAGCATGCAATCTGGTGTAATGTAAAAAGTGTTTCCTGCTATCAGCAGAATTTTTGCTAGCTTATCCCATATGAATTAAACCAAATGCCACAAAAACTACCTATGACCTTCATTGTAGAGCAACTTAAGACAATTGCCCCTATCACCTGATACGCCTGTAGTAAAGTCAATCTTAATGACAGAAGAGTGGAACAGCTCATAACTCTCTAAAACTTTTCTATTTTTCCCATTGTCTTGGCATTGATATCTCTTTTTCTCAGAGAACCAGCAGTGAGGGCGGCTGCCTCTAAATCCCAGCATGTTGGCAGCTTCTGATTGAATGGACTATACAAAGCCCTCTAAGCAGTGTTACTATCCCCCTTGAGAGCTTTCATTATGGAACAGCATATTGGATTCTCTTCACAGCCTGTCTGTCTCTGGAGGCTAAAATCTCTCTAGGAATGTATATACACACAAACAAGCACACACACACACAAAGTCATACACACAACATGCACATACACTATTATTATATTAGAGAACATGTAGACAACCTAGTGATGAATCATGTCTCATTCTTGAGTAATCTGCTTTCTTATAGGTCAGACAAATGCATACTTCCTGATGCTGTTATTGTATTTCACTCAACCTCTACCGTAGATGGTCTTCTTGTGGATCAGGTAATAAGCATGTATGCGGTTGCTCAATTAAGGTCACACATATCCACTTTCTGTGACACCAATCATACTGGATCCATCTCAAGGCTGCAAATTCTGATGACCTATAAGAGACTTCAGTCGTAAGAATCATTTTTAAAAATGAGGTTGGTTGCGTTGATTTTTTTGATTGTGTAACACTGAACAGAATCTTGTAACTGCATATCTTTGTAGACATGCACTGCTCTAAAGTGAGGTTATGAATATATATTTCCCGCTTATTTAATTAAACTTTACTTATATATATTAAGTACAATTTTCATTTATTCATCATCTATCGCGTGTTCTGCTTTTGATGGGTCGCAGGGTTTGCTGCAGCCTAACTCAGCTGACACATGGGCGAAAGGCAGTGGGCACTCCAAGTACATCAGTGCAAGTATAATACTTATTATTCCTTTAATTCTGGTTGGCAGCTTAGGTGAGTCTCAGCTTAAAATAACCTTGTGGTCTGACGGGTTATGACAGTGTTCATGATTCTATTCTATGATGCTATTAATACACACTATTAATGGGGGCGGCAGTGGCTCAGTGGTAGAGCGGGCGGTAGAGCTGGTCGTCCAATGCTCCAAGATTGGCGGGTCGATTTCAGCTCCCGCCCAAAAACACCCGGAGTGTGAGCTGACAGTGGGAGGTGACATCTCACTTCTGGAGCACTGCCAAGGCGCCCTTGAGCAAGGCACCGTCCCCTTTACAAGTTGCTCATTTGGGTGCACCAGGAAGGAGCTGCCTGCCACTCTACCTCCCCCTGCATGCGTACAGGCCCCCTGTGTGTGTTTGTGTGTTCAGGGCCTGTACACACTAATATATGCATATATGTGAATTACTAACACTACAGTGTGCTATTAAATTCCACTAGGGGATCATTACAGTGTATGAAATGAGAAAAACAACAACTCTTGAACAGAAAAGGCTAGATTTGTTTTTAATTTCCAAATGGGTTGATTTACAACATTCACACATTCATTTACGTGTAAAACCAGTGTCAGACAATCAAGATGCTGAATGCTTAAGTAGTTTCATGACATAAATCAAACCATCCCAAATCCATTTAAGTTAAATCATTTATTGGGGCTATTAGAATTTAATCATTGGTTATGAAATATTTGCACAAGTGAATTCATTTTTGAGACATTAAAATATTGTCTTTTTAAGCTTTGCAACATCCAAAAAATGCCCTGGAAATAATACTAATATTTGAGCTGCTCCACATTGAGTGTGTTCAACTTGTTTGGCCAGGCAAGGTAATTTTTACATAGAATGTACAATAGCATTTTGAATGAGAAAGTCACCTTGAAGATTAGAGTGCTCCCTCGCACATTCGCACATCAACACAGCTTCACCTCATCGCGGATTTTTGGTAGGCAGTCACGTGATAAAGTACGCGTATTCTATTGGCTGATGGCATCTGGAAGTGCACTACGTTCTGTGAATCATGGACTTCCGTGAGACACAACAGTGTTGTAAACAGTTGAAAAGAGTGTGGGAAAAGGTAATACAGATAGGAGGTGGTTTAATATCAGTATATTAACGTTCACCAACGTTTAAATTACCGTAAATAATAAGATAAATGATTTGTTGCTACATTGCAGAATTTGTTATTCGCGTGCGGCTCCTGGAATGCATTAACCTTGAGTAATGAGGGTGCACTGTACTTATAATCTTAAAGGTGACTTATTGTATTGTGTCGTCACCAATAATGAAACATACAGTATGTTTTTATCCTTGATTACATCCTCAAGGACACTGATCTATGAAGGTGACATTGTTATTTCAGATCGTATGCACATTATTTATACCCTGTATGTAGCATCCAAGATGTGAACACCTGCAATGTTACTGTAGCTGTCAATTTTTTATTTTTTTGTCTTCGCTGAAAACATTTATGGTCTCAGAAACTCTTATATCTAGTTAAGATTGGTCCAGTCAAACAATGAAATGAACAATGAAACCATGTATCCATCCAACCATTGTCTGTGGACGAGATAACCACAATTGTGTCAACTACAGCCACTTCTCCGCTTTGCAGATCCTAAGTTTTGCTGGAACCTATCCCAGCTATGGGCATGAGGCAAGGTATGACCTGGACACGTCGCCAGCGCATCGTGGAGCCACATTAAAAAAAAAAACATTCACACACATACTCACAATTAGCAATTTAGACTGATCGATTCACCTATGCTGTATTTCTGGAGGTGGGAAGAACCCACACACACATGGGGATAACATACAATCTTTGCACAGGAAGAACTTGAACCTGGAACCATTTTGCAGTGAGGTAACTCTAATACTTGCTGCCCCATCTTGCCACCCTACAATGAAACCAAAGAATATTTTTTTAATATAATTTTATTAACTGTATTAATCCCCAAAGGGAAATTAAGAATCCACAACACACAGGTTAGTTGGTACATATAGTTGGTACATATATAGTGTGTACAGGCCCGTAACACACAAACATACACACACAAGTGGCCTGTAGGCATGCAGGTGAGGGGGAGGTAGAGTGGCTGGCAGCTCCTTCACCAATTTTCATGGTGCGCCTCAAATGAGCAACTTGTAAAGGGGATGGCGCCTTGCTTAAGGGTGCCTCGGCAGTGCTCGAGAGGTGAGCTGATGCCTCCCCCTGTCAGCTCGCACTCTGAGTTGACTGGGCGGAAGTGGGAATCGAACCGCCGATCTTGGAACTTTGGATGACCCGCTCTACCGCCTGCTCTACCGCTAAGCCACTGCTTCCCCAATAAAATTAAGACAGGCACCAGTTGGTCATACTGATAATAATTTTAATAATTTTGGCCTGTACACCTTTTTACAATAACAATAAGAGCTTTTCAGTGTGCATTTGATTGGCTTGAAGTTTTTCATTTTAATCACAACCTTGGAATCACAAAGGAATACAGACTGCTCCTGCTGAAAAGTTAAAAGAACAATAATTTTTGAAAGACACAAATGGATGATGGAAAAATGGACCATTAGGATTCTCCAAATATTGAGGAAAGAGTCTATGTTGTATAGAAAATTAATCAGATATATCTGTGTATCAGATAATACTCACATCCATTTTGAAGATTAATCAAGAAAAAAAAATCCTGTTTTCTCCAAAGTTAATGACAATAAATTAAGATTTACACAACTTCCAACTCAAGAATATAAGGACATCTGTGCAACATGATAAATGAGGCCAATTGTGGGAAACACTGCATTTTAATTACGCAGCAGTCTTAAGCGAGCGGGCATCATTGTTAACTCCTCATTGCGATTACACTATTCTTGTGAAACACAAAGGCTTGATGACAGTTCTTTGCTGACTAACACAATGTATAATTGAGACTTTTCAAAGTCCAAAATTACATGTTAATGTTTTTCCTCCTTTTTCTTTTTTTTTTGCTAGTTTGACTCTGTAATACTCCTGCTGTATCTTTACTTTATCCTGCTGAGGACTGGCATTTGGAACTGAAATGGCACAGCTAGGGTTAAATTTTTTTTGATTATTTGTTACATTTTTTGGCTTCAGCTTGTTTCCTGTTCTATTTTCTATCTTTACATATCCTGCCTGTTTACTGTTTTCTTTGTATACTTTCTCTCTTTCTATATCTGTTTATCCTTTTTTCTAAGTTGTCACTCGTCTGACGTCCCTCTGCTGATTGTCTGCCTTGTTGCCCTGATTCAGTTCACCATCATCCATCTCCTCCCACACATGTTCACACAAGTATGCCAAAATACAGTATGCTCAGAGTTCCAGAATGCCATATTTAAATCAGACCAAAACTTGAATGTTCAATCATAGATACTTCTCACTCACTTCCCTACGTAACAGGTAGGCAAGAGGGTTATTAGTAGGGATGAGCGAGTACACTACTATCTGTATCCGTATCTATATCCGTTTGAGTGGGACTTAAACAGGAAATTGGTGTGTTTTGACCGGAAATTGGTGGGGTTTAAATCGGTACATTATTGTAAGTCTGAAATTGATATGGATTGATCAGAAGTTGCTATATTTATTGTTTATTTTAAAACTATGTACAGAACAGCCTCAAAATTGAGATCTAAATCAATGTTTTTGATCACAAGAGAGCTATTTAGAGAACAAATCTTTTATGAACTCAGAACATGAATATTCTTATGAGTATTTACAGAACAGCCTCATAATTTAGATTCAATGCTTTTGATCACAATAGTAAAGGAACTATTTAGAGAACAAGTTTTTTTATGCACTCAGAACCGTAAGTGCATTAATGAATACAATGCATGCAATAGGAAATTATGAACTGTAACGTATGCATGAACAAGACTTGTCATACTCAACGCAACCTTCTAATTTTTTTTCTTTTTCTTTTTTTTAATCTTTAGAGCGAGAAAGAGAAAGAGAGTGAGAGAGAGAGAGAGAGAGAGAGAGAGAGAGAGAGAGAGAGTGTGTGTGTGTGTGTGTGTGTGTGTGTGTGTGTGTGTGTGTGTGTGTGTGTGTGTGTGTGTGTGTGTGCACGCTATATAGGAGTTAAAATATCTATGCAGTATACAAATTATTATTTGGAAATGCAGTGAAATGTGTCACACAAAGAGCAAGCATGTAAAAAAAAAAAGAAAAGACGACTGGAGTGGAGGCGGTGACCGATGCGACACGAGCAGGAGTAGACTAGAATCCACTTTAGATTTCATTGTCACCCGTTATCCCTAGATCAGCGGTCCCCAACCACTAATACTCATTATTGTAATTATTATTATTCGATTGACTTGTTCACCCTTTTTATTGGAAATGATCAGGATTTCTCCTACGTTGAATGCACTGATTGTAAGTCGCTATATTTCAAAATAAACCATCAATGCAGTCACTTGAATCGAGTTTTGAATATAATTATTTCTTACAATTATTTTGTTTACAGAGATGTTGATTATCAATCTATGAAAAAAGGTTGTTTATTGTCTGTTGATGTCTGCTTTTTACATAAAACCACTGGGGATGATTTATTATTAGACTACAGCTGTCCTGGCATCATTAACGATTATCGAGCACATGAAGGCCGGTCTGTGAAAATATTGTCTTAGATGAAACCGGTCTGTGGTGCAAAAAAGGTTGGGGACTGCTGTTTATGTAGACTGACGAATAATGGCTGGAAAAAGAACATGTCCAGGAGCGAGCTGGCACACAACAACACACGCGGTCATTATGCCGTGCACCTACGGTCTTGCCGTAAAGCTGTGTCGCAAGCTGTCGTAACTAACGAGCGACACTGTAGTCTTCTGTACCACTACATAATGGGTTGTGAGGATTTTCCGTCAGCACGATCTCGAGTATTGACGAGTAAAGTCACATCATGCTCGTACTCGTCAAAAATGCTTTATCCAATGCCGGACACTCGTCTGAAACGAGTACCCAGCTCAACCCTTGAAACTATGCGTCTGTGAAACTTATGGACAAAGAAGCTACATTTATGGTATATATTGAGAATAAAAGCAACATACAAATATAAATGAGTAAAAATGAAGCACCACATCAGATGCTGAAATGTGGAGAGCATTGTACCATTCATTTAGCTTATTTTTTAGGTTCATATGAATGTCTGTCTGTCTGTTATCATTCAGTATGGGTTATGGTCTACCTACATCACAATAAATCAAATTTTTCTAGTAGTGGCATCTTTATCCCTAGACACAAATTTTAAAGTATAAATTGTTCCCACTGAAGAGAGAGCATATTTGTCAGCTTTGGTCAACTTGACAAAAATTGCTGAGGTCATAGCACTATTATTCAATGCCATGCTACAAGCAGAATGTTCTGGCAGACAATGTTTTTGGATTTTATCCAACAAAAAAACAAAAAAAAGTCACAGAAAAATGTGTTTGTTGGGATAGATTCTTTTAAGTTTCATGCTAGCTGTGAGGTCATCCCTGTGTTTGCATCAGGTTTTCAACAGTTATCCATCCATCCATCCATTCTCTTCCGCTTATCCGGGGTCTGGTCGCGGGGGCAGCAGCTTAAGCAGGGAAGCCCAGACTTCCCTCTCCCTAGCCACTTCATCCAGCTCCTCCGGGAGAATCCCAAGGCGTTCCCAGGCCAGCCGGGAGACATAGTCTCTCCAGCGTGTCCTGGGTCGTCCCCGGGGCCTCCTCCCGGTTATCCTCCTCCTCCCCAGTTATATAAACCAAAAATCCGCTTAAATAAAAATGTATATTAATCCAATCACCTTTGCCTCAGTTCCTCTTCTTCCATATACAAAAATGTTGACTGTGATTCCAGAAAACAGAGCCTCCCCAAGATTGCTTTAACCCAAGACTGTGATGTTTTAATGCTGTGAAGTTGCATTTATCACACCAATAGAAATAAACATGAGATTCTTGCTTTTATGCAACAATTTGCAGATTTACATTCAAACCCTTTTTTTCATCCAAATGACAGAGAAAATATTGAAAGACATAATTTTATATTTGAAACACTGCTGACCATCACCAAAGATCATCAACCTCTGGGGTGGTGCAAAACACTTGGCTGGATGCTTCCAAGCAAATTGTGGTGACATCTTGCCGATCACATCCAGTCCCCGTGTGTGTGTGTGTGTGTGTGTGTGTGTGTGTGTGTGTGTGTGTGTGTGTGTGTGTGTGTGTGTGTGTGTGTGTGTGTGTGTGTGTGTGTGTGTGTGTGTCATTTATTGTTGCTTTTTTATTAAAGGACAATTACTCTTTCTTTGGATTTAGCCTTTGAACTATTACAGCATATGGTAGAACTCCCTCTTGACCTTGTCTTTGCAGCATTTCAGGTTCATATTAGATTAGTAGCATTGGGAAAACTTTTAAATCCTCCAACATCCATTCTCTTCTCATTGAGCTCTTTGCATACTCAAACCACAAGGGTCGCTGGAGGCTGAAATGTGTAGTGGATGCTTACAGAGGAGAGCCTGGGAATTAAAGCCTGATAGGAGAGCTCAGGAGACATACAGGTCGTCCAAACAATTCATGTAAAGCTCTGCTGCTGCACCCTTTTCATCACCACCTTCTGTACTGAACAGTCTCCATTAAAACTTGACACGACAAGTCTGACGAAAGGTTAAGAGAACCAGAGTGTCATTCATGTAAATAAAGCAAACAAATTAACTTTTTAACCATTATTTCTAAAACCACTATGCAAATAAATGATCATAACTATTTAATGATTACATAAACATTAGATAACAGGACATAATCTTGGTTAATAATTTAAGCAATGATAAATATGTAATGTTTTTTATGATTATTGCAAATACTGCTGTGAATACTGTGAGTGCACAGTATTGCGCATTGCTCACCTGAGTGACCAAGCTAACACATTCCAGATGATGAGCATGTGATTCACATTACATATATACATACGTATAGTCACAAACAATGCAGGTGAATGACCCACTAGTGAAGAGCTATTACCACACACACACACACGCACACACACACACACACACACACACGCACGCACGCACGAACACACACACACACACACACACACACACACACACACACACATAAAATAATAGTCTCTAGGCAACCAAAGAAAGACAAATTACCTCCCTGTCAGATAAAATCAGACCCAACATCATTTAATTAACTTCAATGTATATTAGCATTTTGTATTGTGATTCTTTTTTTCTTGCTTTGCTGTGTTTCTGTACCCCTCTTAGCCTCGCGCTAAAGAAAGCATCAGAATGAAAAATGATCATCCTTTTGTCTGGCTGTTCTTCAGGCACCTTCCCTTCAGTCTACTTCATCTCAACAGTGCAGTTGTGTATGAGATGAAAATTGAAGATCCTCTCTGCATATTTAACAAAGCATTCAGAGATATTCTCTATTTTTTCCATGCAAAATGTAAATGATGAACACAAGATCCTGAAAATGACTCACATCATTCTCTGCCTAAAAATTGGCTGCACCCATTTTAGAAGGGTGCTATAAATGATTACCTAAATATGTCTGGATGAAAATGAGTTATTTAGGGTGTCCAGCTCTCCTTTAAAGACACACTAACATAATACCTTTAAGCTAATTCTATGTGGTGTTTGGAAACAACCCAATTGTTTTCTTGGATACTGTATTAATGTGTTTTACTTTTACCTGCCCCTTAGTAAAACAGATTTTAGATGATTTTTAGTGAATTTCTTGAGCATAAACTGTTGTCTCTAGTGTCCACATTTACAGTGTATGCGCAATGGAGGCTTCAGGTTTCCACTTGGAATCAGATTGACTTCCAAATCTTGTACAGTATACAGTATTAATAGTCACAGACAAACCTTATATGTCAGGCAATTAGTTTGAAAAGTGCCTGTTAGTGTCAAGCTCTTCAAATTTAGCTCAAATATGTAATTGTAGGTTAAAGTTTTTGTAAAAAAAGCACATTTAACTGGAGACTGACTTACATGCTTTTAATATTATGAAATTTATTTACATTCAGACCCTAAAGGGCTTTTGGTGGCTCAGCAGACCTGTTCAGTGTAGAAGTTAGAAATCTGAGGTCATTCTTTGTTTTTATGTGATGGAAAGCAAATGGCTATGTCCATCTATCATCATGATGTTTCACCAAAAGCAGTAATACTGTTCTTCAGTGTAATTGTGTGGTATTTAATTTTGGACAGAAAGCTAATTAGAGCTCAGCCAATGTTGAGTATAGTAAAATATTGTTGTTGTTATTATTATTATTGTTGTTGTTGTTGTTGCTGTTGTTGTTGTTATTGTTAATAATAATAATAATAATAATAATAATAATAATAATAATAATAATAATAATAATAATAATAATAATAATAATAATAATAATAATATAAAACAACAGTGAGAGAGTTATCCATCTCCACATTATACAACTGAATAGTTTCAGTGAAAACTATTGCCAAAGTGGGTTGTACTATTATTGGAATGAAAATCACGCTCTTTGTTTGGACCATTGATTTTAAAACCATTTGGGACATAAAATAATGGAGTCTTTCTAATCTGCCCTCTAATCTCTCTTCCACTAGTGGCATGGTCATGCATAATGAGAGACGTGAACACTTTGCTACAATACAATAGCTGCCACTAATGCACTGCTGCACCAAAAATGTGTACAAAAGATGCAGGGCATGTCTCTGAATGTGTAGCTGTCCCCCCCTTCATTATGTGAATATGTCATGTTGTCATACTGAGGAGACCTTTGTTTGTTGCTTTATTCTTTGTTAACCATAGAGACATTTGTCATTGGCAGTTATTTATCCACTGTAAATAATCATGTAGTTGTGTGCATATATGCAGTAGTATACAATGTAACGTTTATTTTCACACAGTTATTTGACAACTGAAGAAAGGCGGTTACATCTAAACAACAATGAAATGGAAATAAATAAAATTAAATGAGTTAAAATAAATTGGTTAGATTGACAGTACATGATCAAAACATTAAAGCAGCCAAAAAGTACTTTGACACCAGGATGCTTGTGGTGCCATTGCTAACTAATCAGGAGTTCAATAAGTTGTAGGCCACTATAGAAAAAACCAGACCGACATCTTAGAGGTTTAACTCGCGTCTAACAGCCTGGAAGCACCCTTGGGATCTATGGAGAAAATAATATCAACATTTAATACAACATGCCTATACTTTTTATATGCACACAAATACAATATCATTATCCTGCGTGGAAAAAAAAATCCTCATGAACTTTTCAAGTCATGAATGTGGTCACAAATCCATTTATTCCTTCAAATACAAGGAATTCTCATCATCCTACCTATAAAAATTCTTTGTTTGTTCCTGTCCTTCTCTCCTCTACTCACTTGTTCTCAGGTAATCCGCTGTTATACACACAGAGTCACGACCAGATCAGTTTCTTCTCCACTCAACACGACCCAGGGATACCATTCTGAAATCTCCCTCACAGATTAAGGCTTTTCGACTTTAGCACCACCAACAAGTACCTGATCAAAACTTCCTATTACGGATTATGTATTGAGAAACAGTGTATAGTAGAATTGACAGGGGTAAGCTACAAAAATGTCAAGGAAACTAGGCCCTTTATTGCTTTTGGTTCCAAGCTCAGTTGTAGGCGAAAACCTGTTACAGACATTGTCTGATATTTAACAGAATACATAACCAGGCATGCTAGAAATGCAGTACGTGATTAGATTTGAAAAAAGATCCGGGGATGATTTTTGGCCTTACTGGTGAAGTCACAAATATGAACCAGGCACTATGGATTGTGAAGTTCAACTAGCCTTTAAGAGTACAGTGGTACCTCTAATTATGAAATTAATTACTTCTGGAAGAAATTTCGTGAGTAGAAAATTTCATAAGTACAGACACGTTTTCCATGCAAATGCCCTAATCCATTCCAAGCCCCCCAAAATCCAGACATAAATATTTTATAAAGCATAAAAATGCATCAAAACATGTAACAAATACATGTTCCAATTAGATTATTACACAATAAATGAGAGTTGTGCATAATGTAAAAAACAAAGAATAGAGTAAAGAATAATAATGATGGTCATTTACCTTTTAACTGCTGTCCTCATTGTTTTTTGCCCTCTTTGGTTCATGCGCTCCTACCTCACGATGCCGAACAAACAGAGTGAATTCCAGTCCTCCTTTTGAACTTCTCCAACCACCCAGACGATGCCTTAAACTCCTTAAACTTTCTTTTGTTTTAATAACGTGGAGATTATAGATGCATTACGGCCATATTCTTTTGGCGAGATCAACCAAATGCATCCCTTTTACATGTTCTACTATTATCTCTTGCTTTGTTTATACGGACAAAAAAACTCTTGTCTTCGTCTTTTATTTTCCTCTTTTCTCCATCACTTTCTTGGGGTCCATAGTGAATACTCTATGATATTTACGTATATTTACGTAAAACTATCAGAACACCTCATGGGTTGAGTGCCGAATGACGAGGACGCTGCATAGACACCTATCAGCCTACACATAGAGATCTCTCTTAGCCAATGGGATGCCAGGATGGTAGGTAATAGCCGATTGCAGAGCAGCTATAAGAATGTTGCTTTCAGGAACCTTTGGGGGCAGCAAGTAGCAGCCCATATTGTATTTTTACCTTTCATATCTTGAAATTGCTTTCGTGACTAGAGGGGATATTTTCCTGTTGAGGCGTTTCTTAACTTGGAAATTTCGTATGAAGAAACGTTCGTAAGTAGAGGTACCACTGTACCGTATTTTCCACACTATAAGGCGCACCTAAAAGCCTAAAATTTTCTCATAAACCCGTAGTGCGCCTTATAATCTGGTGCGTCTTGTATATGGATTAATATTCATATTAATATTGGTTAAAAACACGATCGCTGACAAAAAGCCGGCAGTCTGGCCGCCAGTCATGCCGCACTCCGCCACCAGAGGAGCCCCCTCACAAGGCACTCGGGCCCACGCCCCCTAACAACGGCAGTCAAGGGGCGTCACCGAAGTCCCGGCTCTGACTGAGCTGCTCTCAGACGGTAGAGCAGACTGTAGGAGCACCGGTGATTACGTAGCAAAACTTAAAGAACTTTCAACAATTATATCAATAAAGTTTGACTGACTGACTGATCTCAGTATTTCCTAACTATTGGTCGTCAGAAATAATTTTTTCCACGCTTTTTGCTGTTGTTGGTTTTTTTTTGTTCAGAATGCTCTTGTGGGCTTCATGGCTATTTTGGTCACCGTAAGCTTTTTTTGTTCTATCATATTGTAAACAGTATTTTTACTGTACCTCCTGTAATAAACTGTAAAGGACAAAAAACGATTTGCTCTTTACTGGAATGCTTTTGAATGTGAACATTGCATGTGGACTTAAAGTTCCCAACCAAGACATTTTGTGTACATTTTGCAGGCAAATACCATTAAAACTGAAAGATAAAAGTCTATGTAATTTTTCAAATGTCAGCAATTCCCAGTATTATGACACCTGGTGTACTTTGATTGACTGCATGTACCTTATGAAGTGAAAACAAGCATTATTGTTTGACACAGTAATTTCATTTTGAGTCGAATATTCAGTGTTTTGGTAAAGTGTGTGTACAGAAAAAGATGTATTCTATTTTGAAATGAAGAGTTAGTGTTTATTTAACAAAATGTGGTTTTGAGAAGAAAATTAACCATTTGGTCAATTGTGCTTTCAAGGTGTGAGTCTGTGTTAAGAGTTTTGAAAATGTGACTGATGTTTGGACAAATGCTTGTTAGCGACTGAAAAAAACTGTAATTGGTCACGCTATATTGTCCATAGGTGTGAGTGTGTCTCTTGTCCATAGCCAGCTAAAATCTGTGACACACAAGGCAGGCAAGTGACTGTAGACAAGGATATGACAAGTGTGGACGGATGGGATATGGGATATGTTCACAAGATTTTTGGTTCTGCTCCATTGTGCCACCTCAACTTTGCTTATGATATCAGTGGTCCAAGTATTCCAGCAGCTCTGTTCTTACAATTTTAATTTGTGTTTTAAACTTTGTAGTTTCTAAATACAGTATATTCATGAGAGGGTTGTCCTTTCTTCTTAAATAAGAAAAAAATAGTCATTGAGTTCTCCTGTGGCCATGATGGGGATAAAACAATAGTAAGGAAGGACACTGTCCAATGTCCTTTTTTCCGCTCTGGAAAAGGGTGTTTGAGGATATAATTGATGAATAACTGCTATAACTTTCAGCCACGTCCTTCAATTGAACTTTAATTCATTTGTGCATCAATCATTTTCCACCCTTTTAAAACATAATGGATACTCACAGCTGTGATTATTGTGCGTTTTGTCCTTGTGATGTGATATGATGTGTATATGTGTGTGAGCGTGTGTGTGTGTGCCTGCGTGTTTGCAGGAAGGAGCAAGGCGAAGAAAAAGATGTTTTTTTTCAGAAATGACAAACATTGCACAAGAAAACACTGAGCTCCTCTCTCCTCCTTCTTCTCTCTGATCCTCTCTGTTACTCCTCCTTCTCTCCGACCTCTCTCTCGTAGTCTCCAATCACACCCTACTAACTCGACTTCTTCCATGAAGTCTCTGTGCTCTATGACCTTACAGGTTTTTCTCAGGTTTGCCCCACATCTGCCCATCCGCTGTGGACTGCTCCTCTTATCCCACCAGTATCACCCCCCATCCATCCATCCATCCATCCATCCATCCATCCATCCATCCATCCATCCATCCATCCATCCATCCACCCATCCATCCATCCATCCATCCATCCATCGTCTACCGCTTATCCAGGGCCGGGTCTTGGGGGCAACAGTCTCAGCAGGGATGCTCATACTTCCCTCTCCCCAGACAGCTCCTCCAGCTCCTCCAGGGGGAGCCCAAGGCATTCCCAGGCCAGCCGAGAGACATAGACCCTCCAGCGAGTCCTAGGTCTTCCTCGAGGACATGCCTGGAGCACCTCCCCAGGGAGGCGTCCAGGAGGCATCCGGAACAGATGCCCGAGCCACCTCAGCTGGCTCCACTCAAGGCGGAGGAGCAGTGGCTCTACTCTGAGTTCCTCCCTGGTGACTGAGCTCCTCACCTTATCTCTAAGGGTGCGCCCAGCCACTCTACGGAGGAAACTCATTTCAGCCGCTTGTATCCGGGATCTTGTCCTTTCAGTCATGACCCAAAGCTCATGACCATAGGTGAGAGTAGGAACACACATTGACCGGTAAATCGAGAGCTTGATCTTGCGACTCAGCTCCTTCTTCACCACAACGGACCTATACAGCGACCGCATCACTGCAGAAGCTGCACCTATCCGTCTGTCAATCTCACTTTCCATCCTTCCCTCACTGGTGACCAAGACCCCCCATCTAACCATCTCCTGGGGTCCTGCTTCCTTTTGTCCTCCGTGCTACGATGCAGTGATCCATGCAGCTGTAACTGTGCTCTGAACTTACCAACTACATGATGGGGAACTTGTATTGAAGACAACAACCCAGGAGTTGGTGAACGCAGCCTGACTTTCCCGTCCCCACCTCAGTGCCTGCATCAAATTGCCTAACCTTAGCCATAAAGACACTGACTCTATCTGGCTTATCTGCCTCTCTCTCTGTCACTCTCTTTCTCTTACCCTGACCTTATCTTCATTTTATTTCTTTTCCACCCAACCGGTCAAGGCAGATGGCCGCCTAAAAGAGTCTGGGTCCTGCCCCGCCACTGTCGCTTATGCTTGCCCGGGAGGGTTCGGTTGGGTTTTTCTGTCTGTGAAAGCGCTTTGAAATATTGCCTTTATTAAGCGCTATATAAACAAAACTTGATTGATTGATTGATCGATTGATTGACTCCTACCCCTCTGTTCCCATTATTGAATAAACAGGGCCTCAGCTGTGCTCTTCATTTGCCTCAATATTCAAACATTTTATCCTTCATATAGTGCAATCAGGCGGCACGGTGGCGCAGTGGGTAGCGCTGTCGCCACAAAGCAAGGAGGTTCCGGGTTTGAGTCCCGCTCTGTGCAGAGTTTGCATGTTCTCCCTGTGTCGCGTGGGTTCTTTCCAGGTTCTCTGGCCTCCTCTCACCTCCAAAAACATGCACTTCAGTTTAATTGGCAGTTCCAAATTGAGCATAGGTGTGAGTGTTTGTCTGCGTCTCTTTGTGGCTCTGCAGTGCACTGGCGTCGCGCCCAGAATTTCTAACGCCTCACGCCCACGCCAGTTGGGACAGGCTCCAGCGCCCGCTTTGAAGATGAATGAATGAATGAATGAATATACTACACTCTGGTCAATGTGAGACTGACTGAGACTGCAGTAATGTTGAAGAAGGTTTGTTGTGTGTGTGTGTGTGTGTGTGTGTGTGTGTGTGTGTGTGTGTGTGTGTGTGTGTGTGTGTGTGTGTGTGTGTGTGTGTGTGTGTGTGTGTGTGTGTGTGTGTGTGTGAAAGCACATTGCCTATAATTGAAATGCAGTGTTCATTAACCCTTAATCTTTACCAAAGGATAATCAGTGGATCAGGTGTTCTTGGTAGAATTATTACACTCATGCATCTTTAGAGATTTCATCCAGCAATGATTTTTGATTTTGTTTGCCAGAACAGAGAGGAAGGGCCCTTGAAGTGCAAATACAGGGTGTCAAAAACACAGAAAAAGAATCAAAGCCTTGAAGAGCTCAGCTCCTGTGGGTTGGGGGTAAAGGGATCTGATCTCAAGAATAATTAGCCGGGCAAGTGTGTGGAGTGTTTGGCTAATTAATGTCACTGACAGACAAACCACATTGCAACTTAGATATGGAGTTTTAGATTTTATTGCATTTTTAGTGATAAATAGTAGTGATAGTTAGCATTGGAGTTTGTTGTTCAGTAGTCATGTTGAGGTTAATATTCTCCAAAGAAGTAATGGGTCTTTGGGTGTATACAGTGAATTGTTCCAAAATAAAATCTATCCATTAAACATCCCTAGATTGACTGAGTTCTTTTATTTTATCAATTGGGAAGCTGCATTAATTAATATGATGTCTTGGAAGAACATTTGCATGTGAGAGACGAAGAGTAAAAAAGAGAAAGATATGTGTGATATGTTAGTGTTACTCTGTAACTGTTCAGGTTACAGAACTGAGCAATGTATGAAGATACAGTATGTTTCTGATTAAATTTGTTTAAAATGATGGTGGGCGCTTGAGAAGCTCATCTATCTGAAGTACTAGCTTCCTTTTCCGACACCCTCCTCCAACAGTAATTTAAGCAATCACCTTCATTCCTTTTGAAGATGAAAAAAAAATCAGATTGATGCATACCGCCTTTCCTAGCTGTAGAATATCAAACTCCACTCTTGACAGTTGGACAGGCATATTTTGGTGACCTTTTACACATCAAACTATTTCATTTTATATGTTTGAAAGTTTTTTTTCTGCATGTACAACATTAACTTCATGATAATTATTTTTATGATATTTTCTTCACATTGTCACTGATATAGTGTTGATCTAGTCATTGCATATGACCACATATCCTGACCTGTTTAAATTAATGTTTGACCAACTATCTTAATAAATGAATATTTCAATAAGGACATTAAACATTAAAGTGATGCAACAATGTTACTTTTTATGCGATACCTTTCCACTGTGTTATTTCATTCTCAGAATTGTTAGCTACACTGCCAGATTTTACAGTAATCAGGAACAGGTGCATGAAAATTGGCTTCATCCCCCCACCACGTGTACAACCTTTAAAGGTGAGCTGCAAAACATCCTACCAGTGAAACATGTCCTCCTTATCCAATAACATTTTCATCAGTGTTGGAATCCAGAGAGGGCACATGCACATCAAATGAATTCGCCTATCACCTAGTTTCTGGCTAATGAGCTACCTAATTTGATACATTATCATGTCATACAAGAGTTTGACTAATGAGAGTCCCTCTGTTGAATGCATAATCTGCATTTGATAGTTGATGTGGTGAGGGAATGTTATTTGTCTATCTTTATTTTTTGCAACTGCTGATTTCATGTAGTCATCGTTCAGTTGGAGATATGTTTCAACAGTAGACACAACAAAATGTACATGCATGTACATAGGAGGGCATCTGATGACTGGTGTATTTATTTCCATTATTTTCCACAACACTACTTGACAGCTTTACGTGGCAAAGTTCACTAAATAATACATGAATTTGTATTACAGAGTAATGAATTAAAGAATGCAGCAGGTGATGGAAAACACAAGTAAAGTTAAAGACAACATTAGTTTCTTCACATCTTCATTTGTTGGCCATTTGATTTGAAACCATCTATTTGTGGGGGCGTACATTACTAAAATAATTTGATGGAATTGATTAGTTTATTAAATATTCATCAGTGAAAGTAGGTAACTATAAATTTCAATCAAAAAAAAATTGTGATGCACGGTGGCGCAGTGTGTAGCGCTGTCACCTTGAAGACAGAAGGTTCCAGGTTCAAATCCTTTATGTGCCACGTTTGTATGTTCTTCTCGTGTCTGCTTGGGTTCTCCCTGGGTTCTCCGGCCACCTCTAAAAAAATACAACTTAGGTGAATTGATTGTTCCAATGTAGCCGCAAGAGGGCACAAGCCACTCTTCACTTAGGAGACCCCTGAAGGGAAAAGCCAAAAGAAGAAGAAGAAAGTGAATTGATTGTTCCAACTTGTCTGTAGGTGTAAATGTGAGCTTGAATGGTTGTTTGTGTCTCTGCAGTGCTCTGAATTGTGCTAGGGGTGTCCCCTGCCTATCGCCCGTAAGTCAGCTGGGATAGGCTTCAGCCAAGCCTGTGACCCACAAAAATGGCAAAAGCGGTCAGGAAGATGAATGAATAATTTTTTTGGACACATTTTTATTCTTTACCCCCACAAGTCTAACTTGTGGGGGTAAAGAAGAATTACCCTGAAGAATTACCCTGAAGGACAAGGGATGGAGTCAAAGACATTAAGATGAATCACAGACATGGAACATAAACCCAAGTGACACACAGTGAATAGGTAGTAGGTATAACTTAGTAAAGTATAAATACTAATATAAATAGCAACAATTGATAGAAAAACCAGTGAAAACAGATTAAAAAAATTTCATTCCTGTCTCAGTGAGAGCAGGTATTGAGAGAGAGACCTGTCTTTATTGAAGGGGAGTTCTAAGTCATTCAAACCTGATGTAGAGGTGAAAAGAGAGGGAGAACACATTCATCCATAGTCTTATGTGTCCCTTTACATCTCACTAGACTCTATCTCTCTTTGCCAGAAGAGTGGAAAAAGTCCATTAAAGCCTATCTTAATTAAGAGGAAATGGACACAATGACACCCTCAGAGAGGTAAGTGGTGATCGGAGAGGTAGATGAGTCCAGCTCGTCCACTCATTCCCCAGTGGACAAGAGAAGGCTTCGGACTCCATCCTTTGCCTATACAACAGAAGAAAGTAATGAATAGAGAAGCAGTACTGCCTAAGCCATCAACTCACGAATCTCTCATCAGCACGGCACCCACTGATGTTTCATTAGTACACTCCTCGTTGTCTTCCTGTGGCTTTCCAAGGTATTTTTCCTTGCCACAATAGCCATTCTTCACTGTGAAGTAAGAAAAAGTTAGAACTTGAACGAGACAGAACTGAATACAATAATTACATTGTTTAGCTGAGTGCACTCTGAGTAAAGGTTTTCCAAATTATTCTTACTGTGCACAATTAGGTAAAAGCTTCTATCAAACTTGTCTAAGGGAAAATACATATAGCTACACATAAATTTTGTTAATACAGGACTTTTCATCATTACATCATTCACACCTGCAGCTTATTCATGAGTGAAGCTGAGTGGTTTAAAAAAAAAAAACATTTTGTTGGGTCAAGAGCTCCCCATATTCATGTGGAGATGTCATGGTACTGTTGTAATGGCTAATCCACAACAGTTCAAATAAGTGAAACATAATCCGTTCATAGCAGCATTTATCGGAACATACGTCCCAGGCATGTCCACTTACAGCATATCATCCACTAGCTTTGAACTAATAACAAAAAGATCTATGTCTGTCTGTCTATCTGTCTGTCTGTCAACGTAAACTACTACATTTTGTGGAACTAATTTAGAAGGTAATTTTAGCATATGCTCATTGTTGATGGTGTTAATGTAACTCATTTTACATTCATCACATCACATTAGCTAGCATTAACAAATGTATATTCAATAAACAATTAACAGTTCTTAACCACAGTGAGAAGCATGACCTTCATATACAGGTTTCATATATAAAATTGGATAGATTGTGTGATCTTGGTATTACGCACACAATTTTTTTATCACATCCCCTGCAATATGTGATAGCATGAGAAGGGAAATTGTCCACTGTCTCAAGATGCTGTGCCAGGATTTAATGCATGTACAGAGAGAAAAGATGTTATTTAGTGCAGGGGGATTTTCCCATTAGAGTGATGAATGGCCTAATTACTGGAAATAAACAATCCCTGGGAGATGAAAGGCAAACCAGGGTCTACCACAAAGGATGAGTTTCTATATCACAGACTCCATTTAAACTGGATTAAAGAAGGACAAACAGCTTGATCACGTGCATTTGTGTTACTGGCTTCACATGGGGTTGATTCTTGGAGTCCTTTTGTCCTTTGTATTATGTTATTTAGGAAATGTTTGAGAAGATTAAGCAGAGGTCATCAAACCTTAATTTGTGGTTGATGTAATTACATGTGCAATTTATTAGGATGTCTTTTTTTTTTGTTAAAAACTAAAATTCATTGTCAAATGTATTTATAATTGTAATTTCACGTGGTTGTCAGTTGAGGATAATGGTAACGGTAATAACTCCAGCCAAAGACAATGCGACCTATTAAAACCAGGGCTTTGAACCGGTTCATGGAATGAGAACAAAAACCAAAAACTTTTAGTATTTTGCCAGGAACGAAGATGAAACCGAAAACTTTAGATTTTTTAATGTTCCGGAAAAGAATCCGAATGGAATGTAATTGTAACCAGTTAATACAGGGTTTTTTTTTCATTCTTGAAAAAAATATCTGACCTCATTTTTTCCTTCCTGTCATTCCCTCAATGTGTGATGACAGCGGAGAGAAGTTGAGGCATATCACCAACAGTCAAGGTAAAGGCAGTTTCCCAACCTCGATTGTATGCATAGCAGGTAAACACTGCAGTCAGTGTGAAAAAATGTTCGATAAAACTCATTGGCTGCCAGTGTAGTGTGTCCCTGTACTGCAAGCGCTCTGTAGCAATTAATCTCCTTCCGTGGACTTCCTCGGACGCTACGGACATTTATCGGTGTTTCCTTTCTGTGCTTGACCAATCACAAGATGCTTCGTTCAGAGCTTCACATGTTCACTCCCCGGTGAGCTGTGACATACGCAAACTTTGTTGCATCATAAGCTGCCACAGCTTCTCCATCTTCCTCTGATTTTCTATCCTCTGTTCCGTAACTGGATGAGCATTGTTGTTCTGTTTATTATAACTACATTATGTAAACTAATTTAATTAATTTAACCAATTTAAAAGTCTTAAAGCTACCTTCCTATTTATATTTACAAGGAACATTGTTAACTGGTTTGGGGACTATATTTTTTTGTTCTAACTGATTCAGGTAAAACTGGAAACGTCATAATACTGTTTCTGTTCAGAACGAACCGACCGGCAAAAAATTCTGGTCCTAAGCCCTGATTAAAACACAGCCAAGGCCTAAAAGATTTATTTAAATGATTTAAGACACAAGTCAATGGTTCATGTGTATTCAGAACAAAATGTTAATGCTAAATAGCTTGTCCCTGCAAAATTTGCAATACGTAATAGGAATCGGGTGGGTGGTTTAATACATTGTCATTCAGGAAAATATTGATTGCATTACATGCTGCAATCCCCCAGGAACAGATTCTTCTGTATCATTTATTCTGAAAAGACAGAATCTTAATAGAATTTACTCAAATCCCCGAAAATGATCTTAAACATGTCAAAAAATTATGTCGTGCATCCAAAAGGTCACATGTATTCCATTGTTTTAAGTGAAGCAGTCATCCTGAAAAATCCCAAAGGCCCAGTGGTGCAGTAATACATCCATGCAAGTGTCAGTCTCCAGAACAGAGGTGGGTGATGGCTGCATTAAAGTGTACATTTGGATCCAAGTAAAAGCTGAAACGCCTCAAAAATCGTGAGAATCCATGTTGAATTTTGTCAGACAACTGACGTATAGTTTATACCGGTGACCACAAACATATATATATATACAGTCACGCACCATCACATAAACTGCCATTAACTCAGTCAATGTCCCTTGTACACTGCTGCCTCCCTGATTCTTGTCCAGACTGAGCTAGTCAGCATTTTTTATGATTGATTACACAGTTAGTCAGGGGGAACCACTGGGCCTTTGGGGACCAGCAAATAGACACAGACTCACACATACTATCTGCAGCCCATTTTAGAAAGCCTCCTTTAACCTTGATCATGAACAATGAAGAACATGACATGTTATAACTGTTTTTCATTGCTCACTGTCCCTGTAAATTCTGGTGTACAGTGGGCAACACAGGTGTTTTGTGACACAGGTGTTACACTGATTTAGAGAGACAGACCTACAGCTACATTCCTGATATATCAACTTATCTGAATTTCCATTGGTACAAGATGAAAGAGGTAAAACAATTTAATATAAAAATAAAGACTGCAATCATGCCATAGCAATGGTTTGATACTAGACAGTTTTTGACACAACCATTGCTTCAGCCCCCAACATCCACTGTCATCATCCTCAAAGGGAAAGACATGGAGAAGGGACAACATTTGCCTTGAGAGGCAGTGTCAGGCCAGACAGGATAGCAGCAGGCAGTATTCTGGGATGGCACCATTACAGTATAAAGACTGCAGTAGAAAAGACTTTGTTTCAACATACAAAGCCTTGTCTGTTGCACTCGACTTTAGCCCAGCATCCATTCATGGTGTCACCCACCTCCTCACAGTATGGACTGTTTGAAGATGTGGGAGGGACTACATCTTTTTCTCTTACCCTATTCTTTCTCAGTTTGCTTATCTATCACAAGAAAAATAGTTCTGTAACGGTTTTCAAGGAAGTTTTTGTTGAAATGTGCCAATAACACAAACACATTCATGTGTACTTTATGTGTTAATTGTGTTTATGTGATATGGTCGCATAATTAGGAAATATTTTATTTTCATTCAAAAGTACTCTGTCAGTCAGTCAGTAGGGTCCCGTCCCTGTGCTTTGAGCCAACCAGACGAGCCAGTTCTTTCTTTCTGGCGGTCTTGTGTCAGCCGCTCTGCATCCTTCCGTGACTCCCTGTTGTCGGAGGTCGCCCACAATAACGTCGAGCCATTGGGTGTGGGGCTTGACTCGAGGTCGTTTCCAGCCTGTGGCCTTAAGGTCAAACTGGACAATGGCTCTTGTTGGGTGGAAGGTGGAGGACATAACCAAACCAATGGGTGCGACATTGCACAGCCTGGCAAGATTCTCTGGGCTGGTGTGCTTAGAGCATGTGCGGGCTCTGAGCACTTTGTTGAAAACCCGCTGAGGCCACCTAATGTTTTTGATGGTTCTAAGAGCCCTGCTATCAAAGCCTTCTATACTGGCAGCCAGGGTCTTATTTTTAATGGACAAATTCCCAAGACGTAGAGCAGAATGGAGAGTACGGCAGAGTTGTAAATTCGGAACTTCGTCCCGCACAATGGTCTGATGCCGTCAGAGTGGCTTCCAGAGAGACTGCAGAGCTGATGCTGCCAGAGCTCTTCTGCGGAGAATCTCTGGTTTAATGTCCCCATTGTCCGTCACTATGGACCCCAGATACACAAAGCTCTTGACAGTGTCATCACCGAGCTGCAGGGGAGGTGAACTTGGTTTTTATCCAGCTCACTTGAAGGCCAAGCTTCTCTGCCTCTTCTCTGTATATGTCCAGGGCGTCTGTCAGCTGGCTGTAGGATTTGCTGAGCAGGATGGTGTCATCAGTATACTCCAGGGTAGTCAGGTGGTAGTTGCCGAGGAACACCCTAAGACACTTGCTCACAGACCCTGGACATCAGATGGTCAATGATGCAGTTACAAGGGTCAGGAACAGCCACGCAGACCTGGCAATCGCCAGTGGAGATGGGAAACTAATCAGAGTCTCTGCCGTTGATATGGACACAGCTCTGAGGGTTGCTGTAAAGCAGGTTGAGCAGTGCAATGATCTTAGGTTGTGCTCCAAGGGTCTGTAGGATACTCCAGAGTGAGACATGGCAAAGGCTGCTTTCAAATCAGTGAACCTGATGTATAGATGGCGATCTTTGCGGAATTCATCAGTCTTCTCTCTATGAGCAGGCCAACGGCAGAGATGTGGTTTGTAGTGGAGCCAGCCTGCTGCAGACGACATAAAGCGAGCCTGCTGGAGACGACGGTGGCTTCTGATGGCTGGGAGAGTACAGGTGAGCAAGATCCTGGTGAAGAGCTCGCCAGGGATGGAGAGAAGTGTGATGCCTCTGTGGTTTCTGCAGACTAGCCTGTCACCCTTACATTTCCAGAACCATAGGATGACTCCTCTAGTCCAGTCGCTGGGAAGCCTGTCTGTCTACCACACATGGTTGAAGGTGTGGGTGAGCCACTCAACAATACTATTTTCATTCAAAAGTACTGCTCTACATTCAAAATTTTATAGGAATGCCTTGAATTCATTAATTTGCAAAAAAAAACATCTTAAACAAAACTTCTGATAGTGATTGACGATTGCAAACAGCATGAAAGCAATTTTAATTAAATGGAGTTAGTTAAATTAGTTAATTGCAAGCTAGTTCAAATGGATAACTTGAGTGGGAGTGCTGTACACATATAGCACAACGTGCTATATTCACAATCAAATACACGCTTCCAATATTCCCATTGCTCCCATAGGGTGGGAAAATTAGATCTACAGTCTGAAATGGAATTTTTAGATGACGACACAAGCCCAAAGGGACTGTCAGTAAAGATGGGTATACAGCACAATACTGGCACAGCACATCTCTGTACACTGTTGGATTGGCTTGGATGCATTCTGTCGGAGACTATCTGTTTCTTGGTTATATTCCTCTTTCAGTGAGAAGAAGAGCTTATTCGTTTTCATCCTTTCCCACTGAGGAATCTGTTTATTTCAACAACCCCCCTGCCCTGCGGTTGAGCCCTGGAGTGTGGATCACAGGAGATTAAAAGGCTTACTCAAGTAAAGCTCTCTTCTTCCCCTCACCGTATATTTCTGGTAGTTATTCATTCATGACAAAAACCCATTCACATTCTGACAGCCGATGTCCCCATTGATATATGGCGCAGTCTCTTGCCACAAACCCCACAATGCACTGGAGTCTCTTACCCCCCACACCCAAGCCATGTCAGATGCTGTGGTGAGTATCGCTTTAGCTCAGGCAGGATATGACGCAGTGTTTAAGGGTTTGTGCATGACAGCTTTGATACATGACAGAGAAAATACGCTGATAGGGGAGAGTGCCAACAAATCTGTTTAAGATCACGCATCTGGAAGCCAAGTCCCCACCGTGTGAATATGAATGAAGAAGAGAAATTAATGCTGTTGCCTTCTCTCTCTTTCTATCTCTCGGTCACTGTCTGCTATTTATTCCCATTTCATTCAGTAAGCACACAACCCCTGCGGCTTCTTAGTCAGACCTGGCGAATGCGAGCGAGGGCGGCAACAGATGAATTTGATTGCCCTCTGTGTCTTCTCCAATGCATGGGTAAAAGGAAATCAGAGTTGTTTGTAATGCTGTTTGGGATGGTAAGGGTCAAATCAAACTGATTTTTTCCCCCTTAGAATTCATTAGCATACAAAGCGGAAAATTCTGAATCTGCTCCATGTAAAAGATAGGCTGGCCTAATAATGTGCATGATTAAAAATACACATAACTGCAGCCTGTGAAGCACACTTAAAGAGGCAATAAAAGCTAAATCCTGCAAAGCAGCAAATTTAATATTTGAGTGGATACACTAGACCTGTATCCGACATTGTGACACCTATTTTTCATATTCAAATGTCACATAATTAGCAGAATAATATGAGTATAAATAAGCTAACCCCCGTATATTTCCTTGAACAACATTATTCTTTCCAGGAGAGACAGCCTGATTACCGGTACTTATGCTATCATCTTCATATGGAATAATACTGCTTTTTTCTGAGAAAACGTATAATTACGATTAATAGTTAATTATAAACCTAACCTTAACCCTATAAACAAGCACAAAATGTTTTTAAAAATCCAAATTATTAGAAACTTAAACAATTTTCTGTCTGCAAGTCACAATTTCTCCACCCATAAATAGTCAGTGTATTCCAGTACATTATGTTTTGTTTGAACATTCAAACTGTACTTAATTCAACACTGTATTGAATGCTAATAATAATAATAATAAATATAAATTTTATTTATATTTCACTTTACATTATAAAAATCTCAAAGTGCTACAAAGACGAAGAGAGCATAAAACCTATGGTGAAGTAAACTAATATTTCTTATATTTGAACCAGTTGTGCTCACACTTTTTAAGAACTCATGCTATTTATAAAGTGACCAAGTCAAAATGATCTACCTACTACACAAATGCAAACCATCTATTTATTCAGAAATATAAATTTATAAGATTATACATTACGCACAATGTATATTGATGTACCATGTATAAAAGCATGAGCCCATAACTAAGAGCCACTGCCCATTATTTAGCTGTCTTAGTCTGCATATCCAGCTACATGGAAAAATTTGTTAATTTTCAGACAGAGCTCTCAAAATCTTTGAAGGAATTTCTGTCAACTACGCCATCTCACATCAGTATGTAGCAACAACTTGAGTGGTCGCAGTCAGCCTTCTCCAGATGTTCACAGAACAGATCTGGTACAAACGGAACAGGTGATCTTTGTTGATTGATTGATTGATGGACTGATTGATTGATTGATTGATTGATTGGTTGGTTGATTGATTGATTGATTGATTGATTGATTGATTGATTGATTGATTGATTGATTGATTGATTGATTGATTGATTGATTGATTGAAAGGCAACAACTCATCCTGCCCTTGCCCTTATTTGGACAGTATAGCTCTGGATTAACAATCTCTAAATAACAAATGCCACCGAGCCAATTTACTTGGCTTTGTTCACTTTAATTTAATTCCCATTACCCCTTTAAAAACATCCTGAGATTATTTGTTATTAGGGCTGTGAAAACCTGTCATGTTCAGCTTGAGGCTAAAGGTTGACCATAGCTTTATGAAACGATGAATGGTGAAAGCTGAGGAAACAAGAGGAGCTGACAGCCTGGTATCAGTAAAGCTCCAGCTCATGTTGCTGGTCATGCTGTGACACAAGCTAACACTGTTGTCATGGTTTAAAGCTCTTTCAAAGAAGGCAACATAATGGTATATTTCTTTAATCATCACAACATGACATAAGAAAAACAGGAGGGAAATCCTGTTCACAGTATGTGTGAAAACCTTTTCTATTCAGAGGCATTTCTTTATTGGTTTGAGTGAGGAGCTAGCTGTCTGCTCGGCTTTTCTTTACTGACTTCAGATTCTCAGCTCAAGCTGTTTTGTTGTCCTCATTTTCTAAATCCGTTCCTGTAGCTTTAACTTAGGCTATTGGTTTGCACTAATGAAGCTTCTATGAAGGACACAAACTTGACATGTTGGATGTCACTTTACTACATACTTGTGTGTGAATCTATGACCGTAAATGTGTGTTTTGAATGATCTAGATGTTTTCATAGAGTGACAAATGATTATTTTTTTCCAGTGTATCAAATTATTCAAATCTTATTTACATGTCATTTGGATAATCACATGCTTTCATCTCCTGTATGTTCACATTCTGTTTTTCTGCATTTCCTTGTATTTCCTCTAACCTGGACCTTTATGTCACTTTGGAGTTGCATATCAGATGTGACATTCCGTATCACTATGCTCGACAGGTAAAATGGGCCAACACTAACATTTCAGAGCATTTCAACATGGAATGCGTACACCCTGGGGCAGCTCCAAGAGCATATACCAGCACGTTGTCTTCCCCCTTAGCCTTTTTCTAGTCAGAGAGATTTGCTACACTGCCACTTTTTCCCTCTCTCTGCTTTTTGCTCATGTCTGACACATCCTTGTTGTTCATTTCTTTTACATGCCATCTTCCCCCAGCCGCTGCACCTCTTCCCATCCAGTCAGGCCATTAAATTGGTGTTCACCGACAGCTGAAATTGTCTCCCAATCTCAGGCAAGGCCACCTAAACTCTCCATCAACATGAATAAAATATACCTGTGACATTACTCATGCACCACCCCTGGCACCCCAGAGCCAGTGTGGTTGAAATGTGTAGGAGGGTTGCTGGTGTAGCAATAGGAGTGAGAGGTTGTCTGCTGAGTTAACTGTGCCAAGCAGGGCTGTACAAACTTTTTATATGGAAGGTCTGATTTGATAATGTGAATGTGTCCGAGGGCCAACAGTCCCTGGTGACCATAATTAACACACTCAAAGAAGCACATAAACATTAATTCATTCATCATCTACCGCATCATCCACTGTGGCAGGTCGCAGGGAGCTGTAGCCTATCCCAGCTGAATGAGCGCATGAGGCGGGGGAAAGTCTTGCGCTACGCCAGTGAATTGTGGCACATAAATATTTTGTTATTTAATATTTTCATTTATATATAAAACAAAGAAATTGCAAAATGTAGGCATATGAAAGGTCTTATTGGAGAGTAGCGGCAGACAAGTGTAAGTCATTTAGTCTTGATCTCAAATGGTTCAAGTTCAGGGTCATAACATAGATTGTCTCCTGACACAAATTTGTGGAGTCAAACAAGCTTAACATTGTCTTTGCAAATGAGTGCCTCTCTGGAAGCTTGTTCTTAAAGGAAAATAGACACGAGAGAGAGGGCTGCAGGTGTTGGCTATGTCATTTGCTATCACACTGCAGTTCCATCAACACCAGTTGTAGGTGAGGTGGAGTCTCATCAGGATCCACAAAGAGGGGCGAGGAGAATAACAAGTCCTTATCGATGGTGGCAAAACAACAGTGGTCTTTGAACTGTCCAGTGGGGGTCACAAAGACCTCATTGTTTACACATCCACATTGCCAACCATGACGTTCCACAGAGCAAGGAAATGCATGATGCAGAGCTCTTTTAGTAACAAGTGTCTCTACTTGGCTCACTACTACATCTTTTCCGCATTAGCATCGGTTGTTCCTGTCCAATTTTCTTTTTCTTTCTGAGGCACCTCACATTGTTGTGATATACAGTATGTGATATATTCAACCTTTATTTAAGTTCCTTCAGCTTTTCATCATGATCAGTCAGATAGCTTGTGTAATGTATTAGCATGAACAAGTACAGTATTAAAATTTACAAGGAAACACTCTCATGGCAAATAAGGCAGTAATTCTATATTATTATAAAAGGTATTTGGTCTTCAGTGACAAAAAAAAATTGTAATTCCCTCCTTTCCCGGAACCAGCGAAATTCGTTTTCAACTTTCTTGTTTCAGCTTGCTGTAACAATGACAACTGAAAGGTCACCGCACATTTCCCTCCGACCGTTATGAGCACCGGCAGAGTGCTCTGGAGTGACAACCCCTTCAAAGCAAGAGTACCAGTGTCAAACAGCATGGGCTGTGATTGGTCCATCGTTCAGTGTTCTTCTTCTGTGAGATTTTATGACCTTTGACAGATATCTGTTACCCGACACTGCCTCCCAGAGATGAGAAACAGAACTGCATGCTCAATTTGTGTTCTACCTGTATATCGCGATCCAAATATAACATCTGTAGACATAATTTTCTATACATAAAATCCAACTTGGGCAGATTGGCCTGAATTTTTGACATGCATTTCAGGAGTTCCCGAGAGTAAAATCTCACACTACTCATAAGTTCAGATTTCAGTTTGACATAAGACATGGTGCATTCAAGTTCAGAGCTTTGTATCAACAGCCCGTCCAAAAAGTAAAAGTAAAAGCACATGTATAAATGCCATGGTATCTGAAACAAAATGGTACAAGTGAAAGTAATTAGTACGTAATTACACAATTAGCAAAACCAAACCTTCAATTTTTGTTGGTGAAGCAAGCTTCCGTCATTGTAGATAAACTACATGCCATAAGGTCAGCCAATATCAAATCCTAATTGCAACATAGTTTCAGCCACTGTTGCATTAGCTATCAACCAAGCGCTAACTTGTTCACATTTCCCAACAATACTACTTCATGCATCTGTGTTCAGTTTTACCGCAACATTCAGTTATTTGCAGCTGTTTGATGGCTAATAGAAAGAAGATTTTGTACCCTCCACCTTTGTGGCCTCATAATAAGCAGCTCTCTGGCTGAATGGAACATTGCCATAGAAACAGCTTGACAGGTCAATGCTGCCTGCAAAAGATCTACAGCACTGTTCCACTAGATATATTTTTCTTTATATAGACAAGGGCAAAGAGGAAACAAAATGTTGGCAACCTTAAAATTCTCATCTTCATCATTAGACTTCATACATCAGACATTCTGATTTGTGTTATTATTACAGCTAATTATTAACCACGTGAGCTTACTTGACTGTCAATACATTAAGGTACTACATGTGTGGGGATACAGGATCCCATTACTTCTGTATACGTCTGCCAACAGCCTGGTACAACAACCCCAGTGGAGCTGAGGTGTGGTCCACAAGCTAATGGGGCTTTTTTGTTTACCCTATTTGTTTGGCAGGCCTTTCCTGGCTAATTGTCCCTGTTAATCATTTGTTAACGGCATGCCATCGAGACCTTATAAAGTATATGAATACACAATTCTTCCATAATTTGAATAAGAACGACAATATGTGTAATCCAAAGTCTCCAATCATTTTCCTGTTGGTTTGTTACATTCAAACTTTCTGCATAATATACAGCTTGCTTTTCTTTACCTAGAAAAACATTTGAACCTCAAGTTTTGTTTTGTTTTTTGTTTTTTGCAATACATTATTTTGCATTTGGTCATTATTTAAACATCTGCATATATCAAAAAAGTCTCCATAAATGATTTTTTACTTCATCTTACAGAGGACACAATCATTGCTATACATCTTAGCAGAAAAATTTCATGATTATTTTCTAGTTTCCCTCCAACCCCACACATTCTGCAGAAAAAATGCTTGCACATTCAATTTACAGACACACCTTGTTTACAAGCATTACAGTAGAGGCTCTCAAAAAAAAAATGTATCTCTGGTATCTGTACCCAAGTGTCAAGTGGTGAAATGGGTTTTGCGCTTCCACAATAAAAAATTGTCTAAAAGCAGAAACCTTTTTTTCAAATTGTGAATGGAACTTTAATGTGCCAGCAAATTACCTCACAAATCTCTTATTCCATAGTACTGCATCACTGAGATAGCAGAGAAATGGTTACTTTATGCGAAGATGTCTGAGAGTATGTGTGGGAATTTTCAGGATGTAAAGACTGCCTGTATAATGTATCTGTGTGATGCATTATACAGGCCTTGATATTTTTTATCCAAGGAGTAAATGTGGTCCAAAATGAAAAATTTAGAAGCACACAGAAATTTTGAAGATTAGTGGAAAAGGTTCTACTAATGTAGCCGCAAGAGGACACAAGCCAGTGTCTTATTGTGCCGGTCCCAAGCCCGGATAAATACAGAGGGTTGCGTCAGGAAGGGCATCCGGCGTAAAACTTTTGCCAAATCAAACATGCGAATCAAACCTATGACTTCCATACCGGATCGGTCGAGGCCCGGGTTAACAACGACCGCCATCGGCGCTGTTGACCTACAGGGCGCCGGTGGAAATTGGATTACTGTTGGTCGAAGAAGGAGAGGAGGAAAGTGCGTTCGCACGAAGAAAGAGAAGCGGAACACAAAGAGTATAGGACTGAGAGTAGGGACGTTGAATGTTGGAACTATGACAGGAAAAGGTAGAGAGTTGGTTGACATGATGCAGAGGAGGAAGGTAGACATACTGTGTGTCCAGGAGACCAGGTGGAAAGGTAGCAAGGCTAGAAGTTTAGGAGCAGGGTTCAAGTTGTTCTATCATGGTGTAGATGGGAAGAGAAATGGAGTAGGAGTTATCTTGAAGGAGGAGTTTGTTAGGAATGTCCTGGAGGTAAAAAGAGTGTCAGATAGAGTGATGAGTCTGAAGCTAGAAATAGAAGGTGTGATGTTCAATGTTGTTAGTGGGTATGCTCCACAGGTAGGATGTGAGCTGGAGGAGAAGGAGAAATTCTGGTCGGACCTTGATGAAGTGATGCAGAGCATGCCTAGAAGTGAGAGAGTTGTCATTGGAGCAGACTTCAATGGACATGTTGGTGCAGGAAACAGAGGTGATGAGGAGGTGATGGGTAGGTTTGGTATCCAGGAGAGGAACGCAGAAGGACAGATGGTAGTTGACTTTGCCAAAAGGATGGAAATGGCTGTAGTGAATACTTTCTTCCAGAAGAGGCAGGAACATAGAGTGATCTATATGAGTGGAGGTAGGAGCACACAGGTAGACTACATCTTGTGTAGACGGTGTAACCTGAAAGAGATCAGTGACTGCAAAGTAGTGGTAGGGGAGAGTGTAGCCAAACAGCATAGGATGGTGGTGTGTAGGATGACTCTGGTGGTGAGGAAGATCAAGAGGGCAAAGGCAGAGCAGAAGACAAAATGGTGGAAGCTGAAAAAGGAAGAGTGTTGCATGACTTTTAGGAAGGAGTTAAGACAGGCTCTGGGTGGTCAGGAGGTGCTTCCAGATGACTGGACAACTACAGCTAATGTGATCAGGGAGACAGGTAGGAGAGTACTTGTGTCATCTGGAAGGAAAGTAGATAAGGAGACTCGGTGGTGGAATGAGGAGGTACAGGAGTGTATACAGAGAAAGAGGTTAGCCAAGAGGAAGTGGGACACTGAGAGGACTGAGGAGAGTAGACAGGAGTACAGGGAGATGCAGCGTAAGGTGAAGGTAGAGGTAGCAAAGGCCAAACAAGAAGCTTATGATGACTTGTATGCTAGGTTGGACAGTAAGGAGGGAGAGACTGATCTATACCGGTTGGCAAGACAGAGAGACAGAGATGGGAAGGACGTGCAGCAGGTTAGGGTGATTAAGGATAGGGATGGAAGTCTATTGACATGTGCCAGTAGTGTGATGGGAAGATGGAAAGAGTACTTTGAAGAGTTGATGAACGTGGAAAATGAGAGGGAACAAAGACTAGAAGAGGTGACTGTTGTGGACCAGGATGTAGCAAAGATTAGTCAGGATGAAGTGAGGTGGGCATTGAAGAGGATGAAGAGTGGAAAGGCAGTCGGTCCTGATGATATACCTGTAGAGGTATGGAAGTGTCTAGGAGAGGTGGCGATAGAGTTTCTGACTGGGTTGTTCGACAGGATATTAGATAGTGAGAAGATGCCTGAGGAATGGAGGAGAAGTGTGCTGGTGCCCATTTTTAAGAACAAGGGAGATGTGCAGAGTTGTGGCAACTACAGAGGAATAAAGCTGATTAGCCATACAATGAAGTTATGGGAAAGAGTAGTGGAAGCTAGACTAAGGGCAGAAGTGAACATTTGTGAGCAGCAGTATGGTTTCATGCCAAAAAAGAGTACTACAGATGCAGTATTTGCTTTGAGGATGTTGATAGAGAAGTACAGAGAAGGCCAGAGGGAGCTGCATTGTGTTTTTGTAGATCTGGAGAAAGCTTATGACAGGGTGCCCAGAGAGGAACTGTGGTATTGTATGAGGAAGTCTGGAGTGGCAGAGAAGTATGTTAGAGCGGTGCAGGACATGTATGAGGACTGTAAGACAGTGGTGAGGTGTGCTGTAGGTGTGACAGAGGAGTTCAAGGTGGAGGTGGGACTGCATCAGGGATCAGCTCTGAGCCCCTTCTTGTTCGCTATGGTGATGGACAGGCTGACAGACGAGGTTAGACAGGAATCTCCATGGACTATGATGTTTGCAGATGACATTGTGATCTGTAGTGAGAGCAGGGAACAGGTGGAGGAGAAGCTAGAGAAGTGGATGTTTGTCCTGGAAAGGAGAGGAATGAAGGTTAGCCGCAGTAAGACAGAGTACATGTGTGTGAATGAGCGGTGAATGGTGAAGAAGCGTGTCCAGGCAGGATGGAACGGGTGGAGGAAAGTGTCAGGTGTGATGTGTGATAGAAGAGTTTCAGCTAAAATGAAGGGAAAGGTGTACAAAACTGTGGTGAGACCAGCGATGTTGTTTGGTCTAGAGACAGTGTCACTGAAGAAAAGACAGGAGACAGAGCTAGAGGTAGCAGAGATGAAGATGCTGAGGTTCTCTCTGGGGGTGACCAGGAAGGATAGGATCAGGAATGAGTACATCAGAGGGACAGCACATGTTAGAGGTTTTGGAGATAAAGTCAGAGAGGCCAGATTGAGATGGTTTGGACATGTCCAGAGGAGAGATAGTGAATATATTGGTAGAAGGATGCTGAGTTTTGAACTGCCAGGCAGGAGGCCTAGAGGAAGACCAAAGAGGAGGTTTATGGATGTAATGAGGGAAGACATGAAGGTAGTTGGTGTGAGAGAAGAGGATTCAAAGGACAGGGCTAGATGGAGGAAATTGATTCGCTGTGGCGACCCCTGAAGGGAAAAGCCGAAAGGAAAAGAAGAAGAAGAAGTGGAAAAGGTTCTACTAAAAGTTAACAAACATTTGATTCTCTTCTTATTTGAAATGTATGCTTATGTGTGCTTAAAGTAAAAACTTAACATTAATTAATAACTTTCAAATACTGAATATCTTCAAAATCTCCAATTGTTTGTCGATCAGCTCAAGACTTTTAAGAATGTTTCTGTTTAGCAAAAAAAAAAAAAAAAAGGAGAAAAAAAGTGTTTGGTCACTCAAAATCAAAGTGTCTTCATTGTTTCTCATCCAGGAAAACAAATCTGACTGGGAATGGGACCGGGAATTTCTTGGTTTTGAGAAGAAGTAACTAAAAAGTAACTGGTACTTATTATTGCTATACATTTAATGTCTATTTGACAATTTACTGAGAGCTTTCCCTCTGCTCACATCAACCATATTTCAACAGGTGATTGTAATTTTTACTCAACATAGAACACAATTTTTTTCCTGTCTATTTTGAGGGGAAAATGGCTGTGAGGCATTTGCACTTCAGCTGAATATAATCCTTCAGGCTTTTAGCTGATTATATCCACCAACCATCAGCATCTTTGACCACATTTCAAAATTGCTATCATTTGGCTTTTTCATCAAAAATCTTTGAGTCCATGTGCCTCTTCACATTTGCTTTTAACTCACTTGAACTTTTGCCATCATGAAGGGCAGTAGGGTAAATTTAGTAATGAGAAAGACTCTGGCAGGAGTACCTTCCCATGCCTTTTTTCCTCTACCAGGTCTTTCTAACCACTTCACACCTATGCTCTCCTGCCTCTCATCAGTGCAGTAAAAATGTTTTTGAGCTGAATATGAACAATGGATGTTTTTTCACCCTTTTGATCAAATTGCTTTTTCTTGCCACAGATCCCACAATTCCTCCATTGGTGACTGAAAAAAAAATCCTTTAAATCTCCATTCATATGTAACATTGAACATTGTGAAATTTTACTAAGGGCTCATTTTACGTAGAGGTTGGGGTCATTTTTGTGTCCCCCTTCCTACTTACCGTCTTCTTGGAAAAGAGATACTTTCAGAGATTGGTTAACAGACAAGAAGGTGATTTTGTTAATAATGGTCTCTGTATCGTTTATGTGATGTAGCTGTCGCCTGTGTACCAAGATGGTGGTGTCAGGTGAGGTAGCCCCTTGATTTCTCTTGAAAAGCACAAAGAGGGAGGCAGAGAGTACAGCTGCCTTGTTTCCACTTGTTCCCATTATCCCCTTACTCATCTTTTTTATCTATGATGGTGTGGCAGGTGGTTGAGAGAGAAACAAGTGATCTTAATAGAGCATTCGGAGAATAACCGGGGCAGCAGAAAGTGCACAATTAACTTAAAAATTCCCTCTTCAACAGAATGAAGCAAAGATATACTGACTGACACTGGAAATTGAGGTATGTGTACATGTTTAACAAAAAAAAAAAAGATCATTATCACCGCTTGTACCTGTGATGAGGACATTCTTTTTTTATTCTGTTTCCCTTTCCACAGCCTCTTTATCTTAGTTTTATATCTATAAAATAATAAATAAATAAATGTTCACTCCACCTAGGAATCTCTGGTAGGACAGCTTCTGAGAAAAGAAAGATTTAAGCAGATAATATAAAAGGTGCTTTCTCTGTTGTCTTATTTCAATTAAAATTATATTGTAAAATGCCTGTTTTTGAACCTCAATTTTAGTGTCTCAGTGACACCATTAAAAAGTATCCCCAACAAAAAAATAGACAGTTGCTTTTTGTTTAATCATCTCACTCAGATATGTCCAATCATCTGTACAATTGTGTGGTGAGAGGAGCTTGATAACATGCTGATATTGTTCTCTCATTAGTTGTGCTTCTATGTAAGAAGAGCTGTTACACACTATAGGTTCAAATGAGCTATGTGGGAGATTTTCATTCAAACCTGGTAATATAAAACCCTTTTCAATGTAATCATTTAATGGTGGAGTCTTTATTTATCCCAGATGAATTCAAAACAACTCAAAATACAATAATAAAAGAAGAAAGCACTGGAAATAGTCCCTGGTACAGTTATTTACCGCCATTGACAAGCACGGTAGTGTTTTATACTTCAATGCCCCTGACATTGGATTAAGTGTTTACCCACGCCCCTTTTATGAAACATATTCTCATCAGAAAGTATCATGAGCTACAAGGTGCTGGTTCTTCAAACTCTAAGAGAGCAAACACTCAAATTTTAATGGTCTGTCATTTGTTATCACAGTTTACTCCTATGAAAACTGACTAAAAAAGATAACAAGAACATTTTATGCTCTTTTTGGTAACTTAATGTAAGTTGACCAAACTCGGACCAAACTTATCCCAGATGTGATAATATCATTAGGTTATTCAGGGTCAGCTAGATAGCTACATTTTAGGGAAATTCAGTCTTTCATAATGGCAGAAAGACAATAAATACATTTCATGTTATTTGCCAGTTTCATGGGGCTAATCCATAATCTGTTTACTTACATAGGACAAATTGGGACAATGGGACAAATTTTGGACATAACAACATAAACATGTGGTTTTATCATAAATGACCAAATAAAATCTATTTGTTTTGTGGACAAAATACATTCCCTGAGTATTGTATCACATCAATGTGACAAAAGCATTCCTGCAATTTATAAAATATGCATAATGATGCACTAGACACCAAGACAAAGAGGCAGAGTTGCTTGCAGCAACCACTTTCGATGTTGTGTTCATTTTACTTGTCAAAGCATGGAGGTCAATTACACTTCCTGTATCGTGTTCAGGTAGCAAGTCCTCATCCTCACTTTCCTTTCCTAATTTTTTAAAAGATATTGTGTTGTTTGACAAAATAATTGGATGTTACCATTTCTTTCTTAAGAGAAGCATATATGTCTGAAGTTTGAGCTCTGTACAACCACATTACAAGTTTAAACTAGAATTCTCTCAGTGTCTGACAATATATTAAATTGGAGAACTAATCTTACATCAAGGTGTACATTACTTAGGCTACACTTGTATTACACCATGATGCATGCATTCCCTTGCACCCTGGGAAGTCCAGAAAATGTATGATTTATAGCAAAAATAAAGCCAAATGTTATTTGTTTCTCAACTTGTCACATTTATTTATAATGAGATAAAAATTACTACATGGAGACTGTGTCACTTTGTCAGTGAACACAAAGACAAAATGAGGTACCGGTAAATATGTGAAAACCCAAAATTATCAGGTAGCTTTCATTTGTTGTAATAGAGGCTTGTGAATTGGTTTTGTAATTAGGGTGATAATTGTTTTATTATAGTATTTTCCTTCCATTATGTATTCATCGTGTGTTTACTAAATACTGTATGAGTGTGGATAGCAACATTATCCGATATTCATCACTGTCACAGCAGGTAGATGGATGATGACAAATGCTCATGATTGTGAATTAATTCAATCATTCATGGCAGACACTCTGAACTGATTTTGTGGATGCAGGTACTGCAGAGACTGATGTTTTGAGACTTCAGATGGCAGTGATTTGTATCAATACAAAATAAATAATTCTGTGTTTTTGTAATGATGATTGTCTCCATATCAGTATGGATAGACATATGTTAAAGGTTTTGCATAAAATTCTGCATACTTAAAAAAAAAAAAAAAACGGTCCAATTACATCGATTATCAACCAAACCAGCAGCACATTCATGGTTGTCCAAGTGTTATTGAAGCTTACTTCTTTAACGTAATAGGAAAAGTAATCAATTATGTAAGCACAAGTCTAGTGTTTTATGCAGTCACACCACATTTCTGGGTCAACCAACATTTGTAAATGCTGTTTTAAAAAAGATAGTATTATTATCAGTATTATTACTATTAATTTTAACTGTACTAAAAATACTATTATAATTATTTTAACTGCCACTCCACCTGACGAGCTGGCTGACTTTATGACCCGGTGAGCCACAATGGTTCCCCCAGCTGCATTTAGGCAACATAAAAAAAACCTGTCTTTTCAAAGAAAGGTCATTTTGACTTTAGCAGTTCAGACACATTTCAAAAATGTTATTAGGAGACTGTTTAATGTAAATGATGGATGGACCCAGAATAAAGTCATAAGATAAATCGTCAAAGTGAAATAGAACACCAGGCTACTGAAAAAGACAATTATGATAAACTAATAGATTATTCAACGGACACACAAAAATGTTTGAGGCCTGTTAAAATATGCTACTACTAGTGTTTTATATGTGTTAGTAGAAAATGTCCTTTCGGCTTGTCCCTTTAGGGGTCACCACAGCGTGTCTTTCTTTTTTCCATTTTAGATGAACGCTCATATATGTTTGGCAAAGTTTGTTTTTTTATGTCAGATGCCATTGCTGCGCTTACCCTCTGTATTTATCCAGGCTTGGGACCGGTCTATAGTTGACACTGCCTTGTGCCCCCATAGAGCTGCAGATGCCGGGGATTGAACCCGAAGCATGCACACTCCCACTGAGCTTCATTCCCAGCCCTTGTAAATGTAGTTGCACATTAGACAAATAACACAGCACCCTCAGATCCGGTGTATATCATTCAACGACCTGAACAGCTGAACACAGTGAACATGAAATCATAATCCCTGAACATAAAACAACACAAAATTCAAGTGGCTAGGAAGAGATCAACATCTGTCCTCTTGCTCTGCTCTGGAGACTGGAACAACCTGCTCGATTGGCCATCTCCCTGTCAGTGGAAGAGGGAATAGTAGTTATACAGGGAGCCTCATGATCACCCTCAGCAGTGATTGGCTCCATTGAGCGTTCCATTGAGCATCTGGTGGTCTGTCATTAAGCATTGCATCTGAAGTGCTACTATTTCACATTATCTGCTGTGATTCTTGCACATGGGACAACAGATGAGTTTTATGATTACAGAACTGAAGCCATGCATCATTTGGTTAGGCTCACAACACTACAGTACCAATCTGCCTGCTGTATGATTGGAAATGCATGTATATGTTTGTGTGGCAACTTTAGCCTTTATTTGCAATGGCCTTTTTTTGAGTGAGTAACTGTGAGTACAGGGACGCCAACATCTGTCAATTTATTTTGAGTTGGCTGCAGTACATTAGCATATCTGGGCTCATGCTTGGATGTGTTTCCTTGTGGGTAAATAAGAATGAGGAAGATAGGTAGAGATAGGGACACTCCTGATTTCACACTATGTGCAGCAGGGGTGCGGAAATGCCTTTCTTGGCAACATGCGTATAGCATCTGTGTCTTATAGTTGGTTTGAAACATATGAATGGTATGTGCCAGGGAGCAGCTACCACTCACAGGTTGAAGAAAATGTACCTAATCCAAATGTGGTTGTGGTTTCAGAAATGTTTTAGGGCTCCTTCACTTTGGAAGCAGCTCCCTGATTCAGCTTGCGAGGAAGACACCAACTCCACATTCAACACTAGACTGAAGACTTACCTTTTCAATAAAGCATATAGTTAATCCATCTAATAGCTACACTGCCAAAAGGTCAGGACAGCTGGAGGAACCTCCCATGCCACTTCTTTCTCCATTGTCCTCTCTATCTGTGTATTCATATCCCATATTCAGTATGCATGTCACTAATTTATTTTGTTTCACATAGTTGTTTGCTGTTTCTCCTTCTGTTCTCCCTCCATCCATCTCAGCCTGCAGGTTCTTCTATCGATTGAGCTTCAAAATCTGGACTTGTGACTTTTTCTGCCTGCCGCACATTATCAGCTCAAACGTTATCATCATTGCTATCGCATTAGCATCTGTTTCAGTATTTCCTGTGTTGCAGCTCTCTAATCAGTAGCTTAATCAGCAGTTAGTATGATCCATTGCGGAGATTAGTTGTTGAATTATGTTCTGTCTGTTCCTGTTCTCTCTCACTGTCTCCCTCTTTCAGTTGTCTCGTCATATCTCTGTTGTTGGGTCTGTCTCTCCCTCTCTGTCATTGTCTCTCTTTTTCTACACCCAACCGGTCAAGGCAGATGGCCGCCCACTATGAGTCTTGGGTTCTGCTGGTTAAAAGGAAGTTTTTCCTTGCCTCCATTGCCAAAGGTCTTGCTCATGAGGGATAAATTGAGTTCTATAAAAGCAGGTTTTTCCCTGTAGGGAAGTGCCTTGAGATAATGTTTTGTTATAATCTGGCTCTGTAGAAATAAAACTGAATTGAACTGAATGTGTGTGTGTGTGTGTGTGTGTGTGTGTGTGTGTGTGTGTGTGTGTGTGTGTGTGTGTGTGTGTGTGTGTGTGTGTGTGTGTGTGTGTGTGTGTCTGATTCCTAGCCTGCAATGGTACATTGGTAGAGAAAGTAGTCTGATTTGGTGCACATACAGTGTTGTGTTTTCAATACTATTAACAGCCTCAGCCTAGTCATTAGACAGAATCATTCTCAATCCAATCACCTATCGGTTGCACAACATTTCAGAGTCCCACAGTCGATGCTTGTCTGATGGCAGAGATTTATTTGTAACGTTCTCCTGAACAATGAGACAAGGAAAGGAGCACAGAGAACACATTGAGAAGAAAATAAAAAACATAAATTACAGAAGCAGCTGGACAGCTTCCATATAGTAAAGAAAAAGTAACATGTTAATCTGTATTTTGAAGTCTATGCTATATCACGTATCTAATAAATATTGCTTAGAATATTATTATTAAACATTTTATATTTCGGGGCAGGGCGACACGGTGGCGCAGTGGGTAGAGCCGTCCCGAGTCCCGCTCTGTGTGGAGTTTGCATGTTCTCCCCGTGTCTGTGTGGGTTCTCTCGGGGTTCTCCGGCTTCCTCCCACCTCCACATACATGCGCTTCAGGTTTGGCCATTCCAAAATGCCCGTAGTGTGTGAGTGTGAGCATCTGTGGTTGTCTGTCTCAATGTGGCCCCGCGGCGCACTATCATTGTACCCGGAGTTTTCCCCGCCTCAGGCCCTGAGCCAGCTGGGATAGGCTCCAGCTCCCCGTGTCCCTAGACAACGGATAAAGCAGTGAAGGAACATGGATGGATGGACATTTTGGGGCAGCTCTGAGTTAAGACATAGATCCAGGGGAATTATTTAAAAAAAAAAAAACACTCAACTGATTTTCATAAAATTTTGTGGAGAGGTGGGCAATTGTCAGGAAATGAGACAAGTGTAGACCTATTTGGTCTGCAGAGATTAATACAGAAATCTTCTCATTGTGTGCCTGAGTCCCATTATGGTGAGCACACATGAAATGCCGGAACAGCGAGAATCATGTATATCTTTCAGCCAGTGGTTGAGTAAAAAACACATTGTTATTGAGTTGTGGAAAAAATTGCACCTTATAATCAATTGGTCAAAATTAATATATAAATACATCAATTCTGTCAATGGAATTGTTCTAAATTCTATATAATCTCTTTTCACATTATGGCATCAGCATAATATACTGCTGCTGCTTGTTCAGTACATGTATAAAAGTACGGATCTATTCTGGAGCTGAGCGGTACAGCAAGTCACATTGCAATCAATATTAAAAATAATAATAATTGTGGTGTAAAGAGATCTGTAGCACCTCCCAGAGGGCAAAAGTTGAAACAGTGTTGTTAACAGCTGGGTAACGTAGTAGATATGATATTGCTTTCTTTCTGATTAGATGCTTGTAGTGTTGTGTTTCAGTAGGCAAACCTCTGGATAGTCACTGTCACCCCTGCCTGCAAAGGTAAAGTATGGAGATATGTTTGAAAAAAGCAAGAATATTATATAGCCATTGTCATTCTCCCTTCTAATTAATCATGGTCACTTTCTATATCTATAACATACTCAAAAGAATCAGCATGAGTGGTGTTTAACAACAGAATATTGTTTGCGCAGTAAAATAATTATTTGATTATACTCGATTTATTTATTTTATTTTTTCTCTATCTATCCATCCATCCATCCATCCATCTATCTATCTTTTTCTCTTTTTCTCTCTTCTTCATCTATTGTACACCTCCTGGTGTTGACGTGGTGGTGGCTGTGCAGGCAGGGAATATGAATTTCCTGGCAGGGAAGCGGTGTTCTGCTTGGAAGACCGTTGTCAGCATGGTAAGGATGGATGAGGAGAGACAAGAGACTGACAGCTCCAGTCAACGTTCATCCATCCATCCATCCATCCATCCATCCAACCCCCCCTCTTCTCACTCTTTCTGCATGCCTCCTCTAAAATCCTTTGTTTTCTTCCATTTTTATGAGGTGAAAAGAGATCTTATGGCAAAAAAAATAATACTGTAAATGGTGAGGGAATTTATATTGCCATGTCAACATGCCGAATTCTACAAAAAAATTACCATTCCAATAAAGGTAATATCAAGAAAATTAAAAATCTACTTAATTCCAAAAGACTTTGAGGTTTTTGAAATTTCCCAGTGATTATATTTGATGCTTAGCTCCTGCTTTCTGCTATTACTAGAACAACATTTTAAAAAAGGTGTAATTGAACTTGTGTTCCACAACATGACGATACTGGTTATTAACTCGGGTTCTCATTACTGCTGAAGTATACCAATAATTTCTTCTGCTACACCAGTGGTTCATGAGAGCTTTCTGTGTATTTTTTTGAGTCTGTCAAGCTCCACAAACCACATCACAATGCAGCTAGCACTTTCATTTCCTTAAGACCAGAGAGGATTTGAAAGGGTCTCATGACTCTAGAATGCTGATGCTGATGCAGAGTTGGCAACAAATGTTTTGAATGGTGTTGAACTTAATTACACACACAGCTTCCAATATTAGTCAATGACGCAAAATATTAAACACTATTCTGTAACAACGTTGTGTCTACCAGTATTATGCAAAGATTCAGTGGCGTCCTCATTGTGTTTTCTCTGGGCAACCCTTAATGTGATTTCTGCAAACTTCAAAAGAGACTTAGAAACCATTATCTTTATAACTCCAATCATGGAAGAGTACGAGAGGGGCCTTGGAAGTCACTGGTGTGGAAACAGCTTTTGTTCTCCTAGCCATGATTTGACAACATTGAGTGATATTTAACTAAAAAAAAAAAAGGTTCATATGGAATAACTTGTGGTTCATAAAAACCTTGTGGTGTTTAATGTCACACTACACTGAATGACCTCAGCGTAGTAAACCTTCTGATTGACCAAAGGGAGTGATAGTGACTGAGAAAAAGAGAGTTACTTGTTGGGAAGCTTTTGCAACCTCTTTAATTCATATTTCTACAGTTTGCTAATACTATGCTTCACAATAACATTTAAATTGTGCAATAACATGTCGTAATTTACAAATTTGCACTCATGCAACACAATGTAATAGAAAAGTTTCAAACCTTTTACCCCATTGAGGTGAAACGTTTGAAAGGGTAAGCAACACACTGGCTGTTCATAAATCCTCATTTCTTTTTAAAAGGAAGATCATAAGTAATTATGGCTGAAACTCAATGAATCTTGTAGATTATTCAACAAGGGGGGAAAAACAGATGATAATGACAGCTCTTGATTCAGAAAAAGCCCTTGGGCAGCTTCCATTGTCATTAATATTTGATACATGTAGGACTTTTGAATTTCATAATACCTTTATGGCACTATTGAAAATAATTTGTAATCACCCAGAACACTTGAGTCAGACTCCCTTCAACAGAAGCACTGACTTTGAAGAAAAGGATAAATCAAGGTGACTTTTTGGGACATTATTAGGAAAAACAAAATTTAAAATTTAAAAAAAACTGGAGAACAAGAAGGTAAAGAAAATAAAGAGAATAAACCCTAAACCACTCAATATACAGATTTAGTAAATTACAAAAAATTTGACAAAATGAGGAATATTGAGTGTTTTAGAAAATAATGTTTTTCTCCTGATCACCTTTCCTTTTTGTCAATAACAGTCACATTATTATTATTATTATTATTATTATTATTATTATTATTATTATTATTATTATTATTATTATTATCCATCCATTTTTTTCCTGCTTAATCTGCCGCAGCGGGTCACGGGGAGCTGGAGCCTATCTCAGCTGGCATAGGGCATGAAGTGGGGGACACTCTGGGCACGATGCCAGTGCGCTGAAGAGCCACATACAAAGACACAACCACTTACACACACTCTCTACTACGGGCAATTTGGGACCGGCCAATTTAACCTGAAGCACACATGTTTTTGGAGATGGGAGGAAGCCGGAGAACCCGGAGAGAACCCACGCAGACGCAGGGAGAACATGCAAAATCTGCACAGTGTGGGACTCGAACCCAGACCTGCTATGTTGTGTGGCAACAGCGGTTCCCCCTGTGCTGCTCCTTATTATTATTATTAGTAGTAGTAGTATTAACATCATTATTATCATTATTATGGGTGGGTGACAGTGGCTCAGCGGTAGAGCGGACACCTGATGACCAGACATCACCCAGACATAGGTGGTTTGATTCCCACTCCTGCCAGATATCCCCAGAGTGTGAGCTGACCTTGGCAGGTGTCAGCTCACCTCCCGGCCACTGCCGAGGCGCCCTTGAGCGAGGCGCCCTTGAGCAAGGCGCCGTCCCCTTACAAGTTTGCTTAACTGGGATTCCACCCGAAGTGGCTGCCCATCACTCTGCCTCTCCATGTACTGTTGTGTTTATTATTATTACTATTTCTATTATTATTATTAATTGCTGCTGTTTATGTTGTTGCTGTTTTTCATTAGTTTTTGCAATAATTTTATCCTCATTTTGGTGCAGCATTGTTCTTGTGTGTTTTTCTTGTTCTGTGTCTGTCCTCTGTGTGTGACCTCGGTGCCAATAAGCTGAGGTTGAGGTATCAGCTGAAGCACCCATGCAGGGATCCATTAGGCAAAAACCAATTTCACACAGAGCCAATTTCATAAATATGGAGTATGGGCCCACCTTTAGATGTGCCTGACTAGCTTTTAGAGGGATATACAAAGCCATAAACAACAGGCTTGTGTCTGGGCATTCTTTTTAAATGATTGTGGAGTGTGTGTGTGTGTGGCATTGACCTAAACACATTAAGCTGTGATTTAACAATTTAATAAGGATCCGATGAATAACTATTTGATTCAAAATCCAAACACCATAATTTAGATCATTTTAATAATGGTGTTTATTCAGTATGGGTTAGGTAGAATGTTATTGCTTTAATCTAATTCCAGTGACTGCTTCGGTTTTATTTGGTAATTATTTAATTTTTGGGAGAAATGTGGGCATATCTATTGAAAACAATGTCATCCTTATATTCAAAAACATCTTTTTCCATCCTTGTAAGCTACTGCCAGTGACCATTTCTTCTTAATCCCGTCCCACCCTCTAATCTGTTTTTATATACATCCATCCATTTTCTTGAAGATGAAATGACTGTAATCATCACATCTTCAGCTACTTATACACCTTGTGTGTCACAGGTGTTGCTTGAGCCTATCACAGCTGGCTATGGGCAACAAGTGCAGTATGCCCCATGTGTTGCCTGCGCATCACAAGGCCACATGAATGGCCACACCAGTCACATGCACGCACAGACCCGCATACACACACACACACACACACACACACACACACACACACACACACACACACACGGATTGATCAGTTCACCCAAAGCCAAAGTTGCATGTTTTTTGGAGGAGGGAGGAGGACAGAGAACATGGCAAGAAAATGCAAACTCCTCATGGAAAGAAATTGAACCCGGGAGCTTCTCGCTGTGAGGCCACAGTGCGACGTACCGCACCACCCAAGTTCTTAAATCCACACACATTCCTGATAGCGGCCTCTGTTTTCATTTTGTGGCATGCTGGAAAAAGTAGAGGATAATTCATAATGCTAATTTACAAAAACCACATTAGCAATAATTCAACTGGTAAATGATGTTAGGTGTAAATTCTCTACTGAGTCTATCAGTCTATTTAAAGGAGAAAAAATGTCCTTTACTTAGAAGTCAACAAACAAAACAAAAAGTTCAAGTGCAGGATGCATTTTTTCTCCAACACAAGATAGCACAGCTCTTCGATATCTTATCTCAAGTATTCATGCACCAGTAAAATACTCTTCATGTTTATTTCCACTTCAGAGATATATTTTCTCCAAGTGGCTCCTCTACCCTCACAGGGAAATTAAAATATTTTAGAGATGATGAAACTAATAATGTCTGAATGCTCCTTTATATAGCAGAGTATAGCAAGTTTGTTCAGCCTCTCAGAATCTGACTTCAGGCTTGCACCGTTCTTCCAAATCCACAATATTTGTGTGATTCTCAAGGCTTTTATTTATTTCAGTTTTTCAGCAGCTGTTTTCCACTATTATATTTTGTTGTTTCCACACTAGATTATGTAGTGAGAATGGAGAACTTGGAATGAGTTCCATCCTTCTGTTCATTATGTCTCAATTATGGATCACATAAAAACTGTTCAATATTTTTTTCATGGAACATTCTACTCATAACAACCAAATGTTGAAGGGATTCCGTTTGTGTTGCAGGTACTTTAATTGGTTGATTTTTTGAAAATAATGATTCTGCAGGAAATGTCAAATCATCACCAAAACCAGTAGGCTTTGTACTAGTGTGATCAATGATGGTGTCAGTAAATCTGTGAAGAGTAGGATGGAAGATTTTTTGCAATTAATTCTAATAATCAACTAATCCAGGCCACTCAATTACAGGTTGTATTCTTTTCTGTGTGGAGTTTGTATGTTGTCCCCATGTCTGCATGGTTGTCTCAGGGTTCTCCAGCTTCCTCTCATAAGGGGACAGGTCAAGGTTTCATTATCAAGGGGTTGTTAATTTAGGGCCTTCCACCAAAACATGGTGAACAATTTTTGTAAAAAAAAATTTGGAGGCAAATATCCTGAGGGTCAAATTGACCCCAAGAATAACATGTGTTAGTAATATTTGATATTAAGAGTGTTAAGCCATAACTGGTAGCAGCTCTCAAAACTTAATTTCCATTACCTACAAACCCACAAGTACTGACAGTAGAGTTCAGTTGGAGATCCATTCAAGACCTCTGTGGAAACAGACAGAGATGAACTGCTCTGGAACTGTAACACTTGTAACGCCTTTCTCTGACTAAGTTTAATGCTGAAAAGTAAACCCTGGCGATAATTAAACTAAAATTGCCGATGCCAGTGTCCCTTTTGAAGCAAATCATCTGCAAATGAATATATCTGCTTTCATGTGCATTCAAACGTTGTTTCCATAGTTTAGTATGAAGATGTTTCTCAAGTCAAAATGAGCAGGGTATTAGACCGACAATTACAGTACTATGACAATATAATTGTAACCATTTTGTTTTGTTTGGAAATCTACGCCACAAACCCCATGCCTATTACTGCACATAACTGCATTACTAGTATGTACAGTATGCGCTTACCATTGTGCGTATAGATAATTCTCTACTTGACCTTTCCAATGATGACAATTGTGGAAGCTGAGTACCAAAGCAAAACATCACCATATGGGAAAGGCAGCAGCAGTGAAACAAGGTGTGCTCCACACTCTGAAGAACTGTCCACACTAATTAACTACAAGCAGAGCAACTCTGCAAGGGAGAACGGCAGGAGGAACTGAATGTGAGCAGGGGGCACTAAGTGATGGAGGAAATAGCTAAATATCATGGTAACTGCTCTGAATTGGTTTAAAATTGTTTGTAAGGAACTGTACTTCCTTACAGTGCTGTAAGGAAGTACAGATATATGTAAGTGTTCTCCTTTTAGAAAAATGTTAATGAGAAAAATCAGGCTTTAGGCTGGGGATTAAAAAAAATACAAGGATGGATGGATGGATGGATGGATGGATGGATGGATGGATGGATGGATGGGTGAGGAAGCGAGAGGGCAGACAGGCGGATATTTTAACAGCCTTACAAATCTGTCAGTTTAATTGACATTTGTTGTTTCTGCAGCTGAAAGTGTCACCAAAGCAAAGCCACGCCAAGTTCAGCAGGTAATACTTTATTATTCTGGTTGCTGTATAGCTTAAAAATTATCACCATGAGGGAAAAAAACAACACTGCAGAATATATGATGTGCATGTTTGTTTATAAACATAAGCACAGCATTTTGGTTTCTGTCAGCTCAGTGTTAAACTGGGGAAACTCTCAAACAAGCGTTAAGCACCACAAATGAGTGCCTGAAAGAGCCACTGAGACACAGGATTGCCGCTAAGGAACAAATACAGGCAAGCTGGGCGGAAGCTGTAGTATCACAAAATAATCCTGTGGTATATTCAAGAAACTCGTTAATAAAACTGAATACAAAAAAAAAAAAAGCAACAATGCAAATACTTTTCATAGAAGTGTAAGATGTCAAATTTTTTATTTAAGGTCAACAAGGCCACCATTTACCTCTCATCCTCCACAGTAGCTGTCAAAGAATCCACAAGAAATACCAGAAATTTCAAGGTCAAGAGGATAAAACTGAGAACTCCACCACTGCAAACTCAATATTTCCCTGCAAGCAATGCTGCCATGACTGACTGAACCATTTCTCACTTAGTTTAACTACAGAGAAATTCCAAACAGAACCCGACCACTTGTGATTTTACCATATATATATATATATATATATATATATATATATATATATATATATATATATATATATATATCTTTTTTTCCACCTGTTTTAAATGTTAAATAAACACTGTGACCCCATTCACAGCAAACACTGTGAAAGGGGTCTATTTTACCCCATTCAGTGTTTACCATTCAAAAACAATAGTTGACTTTTTATTTTTACTTTATATTTTGTCACTCATCCTAATTTGATGGGTAATTATGCATTAATGTAATATGATTAGATTTTTTTCAATGTGCTGAAAACATATTGCACTAATTGGTGTTCAACGGGGTCAATTTGACCATAAACTGCTTTGGCTGTGTAAAATGTATCTATGTCAATGTGTTTCCTTGCCCAAGCAATCATTACCACTGTGGGCACAGTGGCCACTGCAGTACTAACCTCTCATACCTGGTGTGAACTCTCCAGACAGAGCCAAATGTAATAAATGTTATTGTCCTTCTTTTAGGGGAGTGTTAAATTAAAAATTGCTTGCAGAAGCTGCACGACATTGCATCAGAGAACGACTACTAACTCAGTGTTTAGCCCCTTTTATGATAAAGTAAAATACACTGGACAATAATGAGAAAATGCCCCACCTGATTCAGTAGGGCATCTCTGAGGATGTTAAATTAAATAATGTAATGTTGTAAAGCTAATGTCTTTGTTTTACTATGGATTTTGGATTATCTAGTTAAAATGGCTTTGCATGTTGGGTTCAGCTGTGGTTTGAATGCAATTCAAGTCTCACCAGCAGACTAAAAGATATTTTCATTCATGTTGTTCCAAACCAGAGGAGAAACCTGGGATCAGACTGAACACTAACCTATAGTGACGTATTTGTGTGGCCTAGATTCATATCTAATAAGATTAAAGAAACCCAGTTATGCAATAAAGCCAATGTTTAATGATTCATGCTGTTTTGCTGTGAACAAAACAGAGAGACCTGCATTCTTCTTGCCCATAAATGAGGTGGGAATACTTGTGAAATCAGTCAGTTTCATATTAGATGCAGGCATATCTTTCAACATGCTAATGATTTTTAAAAATGACACAATTTTTATGACTATGTAATATAAGGTGGACCTCCACATTTCCTTCAAAACTATGATATGGATGAGGAGTGGAGCTGTCGGCAGAACAGAGACATCATGACTCCACCTCTCCAATTAAATGAGGCTATGCCATCTCTTCTCAATAGGTTGACATGATATCCCACATTTTAACAAACTCACTTTTTATTTTCAGTGAAAGCAGGAAAGTGCCAAAAAACAAAATATACAAAAAGAAATGAGCAGCAAGGGTAATGGCCATAACTTTACAAACAAAGGAGAGACATACAAAAAGTGTGTGTGTGTGTGTGTGTGTGTGTGTGTGTGTGTGTGTGTGTGTGCGTGCGTGCATGTGTGCGTGCGTGCGTGCATGCGTATGTGTGCTTGCAGAGTATGGCGCGCACACATATATATATATAGATCCTGCCCCAAGTGGAGGAGTACAAGTATCTTGGGGTCTGGTTCACGAGTGAGGGTAAGATGAAGCGGGAGATCGACAGGCGGATCGGTGCAGCATCTGCAGTGATGCGGACTCTGTATCTGTCGGTCGTGGTGAAGAAGGAGCTGAGCCGAAAAGCAATGTTCTCGATCTACCGGTCGATCTACGTTCCTACTCTCACCTATGGTCACGTGCTGTGGGTCGTGACCGAAAGAACGAGATCCCGGATACAAGCGGCCGAAATGAGTTTCCTCCTCAGGGTGTCCGGGCTCTCCCTTAGAGATAGGGTGAGAAGTTCGGTCATCCGGGAGGGACTCAGAGTCAAGCCGCTGCTCCTCCACATCGAGAGGAGCCAGATGAGGTGGCTCGGGCATCGGGTTAGGATGCCTCCTGGACGCCTCCCTGGTGAGGTGTTCCGGGCACGTCCTACCGGGAGGAGGCCCCGGGGACAACCCAGGACACGCTGGAGAGACAATGTCCCCCGGAGGAGCTGGACGAAAGTGGCTAGGGAGAGGGAAGTCTGGGCTTCCCTGCTTAAGCTGCTACCCCTGCGACATGACCCCGGATAAGCGGAAGAAGATGGATGGATGGATGGATGGATGTATAATTATATATTTATACATATATTTGAATATATTTATTTAAGGAGAAGCACAACAATATATTTAACTTTCATCATTAATATTATCATAATCTGTGGTTAAGATAGACCAGCAGAGAAGGTCTTACTGTCCCTGACCGCCCACCACTGCTTACACTGATAAGAGCTGTGACTGCAAAACCTGGTAATGACCACCAGCTCAATTATGCACATTCAGTACTTCTTCTTCTTTTCATTTCGGCTTTTCCCTTCAGGGGTCGCCACAGTGAATCAATTGCATCCATCTAGCCCTGTCCTTTGCATCCTCTTCTCTCACACCAACTACCTTCATGTCCTCTTTCACTACATCCATAAACCTCCTCTTTGGTCTTCCTCTAGGCCTCCTGCCTGGCAGTTCAAAACTCAGCATCCTTCTACCAATATAATCTCTCCTCTGGACATGTCCAAACCATCTCAGTCTGGCCTCTCTGACTTTATCTCCAAAACCTCTAACATGTGCTGTCCCTCTGATGTACTCATTCCTGATCCTATCCTTCCTGGTCACTCCCAGAGAGAACCTCAGCATCTTCATCTCTGCTACCTCCAGCTCTGTCTCCTGTTTTCTCCTCAGTGACACTGTCTCTAAACCAGTGTTTCTTAACCTGGGTTCGATCGAACCCTAGGGGTTCAGTGAGTCGGTCTCAGGGGTTCTTGCAGAGATGGAGGTCAAGACAAAACATTGTGTCGGGTGTTTTTGCCGAACATACACAAATCACTGTGTACGTTTGACACATCGTGTCAATTCATGATGACACGCCCCCCTTAGCCATCACTGGCTCTAGGTGATCACGTAACGCTACATCGATTAGCCTACCTGTGCTACATGGGATTTTGCACACTTGAGCAAAAAAGGAAAGTGGTCAGACGAATATGTGCAATGTGAATTTACATGTACTGAATAACGGAACGTAATGGGAGTCAGTGTTCTGCATGATTTGCAATGTCAAGTTGAGCAACTCTAGTCTCGCACTGGCAAAAATAAAGCAACACTTCCTTAAGCCGCATGGATAACAAAAGAAACAGACTTTCCTGTGAAAATTACATGAGTAGCACTTGCCAAGGTGAAGCCACGCATATCTGAACTGGTCTGTCAGTAACAACAGCAGAAGTCACACTGATTTGCAGGTAGGTCATTTCATGTGAGTTCATGTACTGTCTTGGTTTTGTTCTTTGAAAAAGGTGACATTAATGCACAATTCATTAAATACACTGGTAAAACATATACTTATGTCTTAAATTTGAAAGGGTTCGGCACCTCCAACAAGGTTAAGAACCACTGCTCTAGACCAAACAACATCACTGGTCTCACCACAGTTTTGTACACCTAAATGCACATTTAGTACATAAATTAGTGTAATCCAAAAGGGCAAAACGGGGGAAAGGCACATGATGACGAATGTGCAATAATTACAGACTTATAATTAATATAAAAATATATAGATAGTATAAAAACAAACCATAACAGTGGCAACAGTGAAGAAACCCATTCAGAATATACAAAGCTAGTTAAGACACAGCTCTCATTCTATGTTTGTAGAACACTCCTTCCACTTCATGTGAATTGGTACCAGTAGCAACTCTGCTGCAGTACAATATACTGTGGTTGGATGCTTTGGAAATCCTGTGATCCAGTGAGCAGTGCTCAACATGGCAAATGTTTTGGAGCTTTTCTGTTGTTTGCATCTACACCAGTTGTATTTAACAAACGATTGGGTGAGTGCCTTCGAAGGCTGAGTTACCAACCTGAAGAACCACAGTGGGAAATCTCTCAATCATCAGAACACAGGGACCAATCATCCACGACATTTAACTTCAATCCCCTCTCTGCTTTAACAAGTAGTGTGATTGAACCAATTGTAAGTTTTGTTACGCTGATTGCCAATCATAAAATTTCTTAATTTGAAAATCATCCGATGCAATCTGGATGGTAAAAACATAACAAAAGGGAATTTGCTATCACTGCTGTTTCTTTCTCAAAGTGTTCCTAATTCTCTGATAACAAGGAAGGAAATCAGAAGGTGTAATTTAAATGCCTCATCAGTTAAGCTTGGAAGGGGAATATGTGTGAATTGGGGGTATAGTAATAAATATAGAAAGCTATGATTTGTTCAAATTTAAGATTTAAATAGATACATAGCTAACATTCTGCTGTGTCTGCATGGAGTGTTCAATCAGTGCTCGAGCTTCAGCTTCAACAGTAATTTAGACTGATTGCAGTTGGTTTTTCATTCCATGTTTCTACAGTGGTGCCACATATTGATTGTAAATGTTAAAATTGTAAATTGCTCCATTAATCATTAATCATCTTCATTGATAACTCATTTAATAGCAACCATATGGATTGTAAAATTATTAACACAGATCATAAATTATTGAATAATTATATTCAATAATCATTAACCATATTTTAATAACCAATTTCCCCCAACTGAGCATTAAAAAAGAGCATGCTGTGCCCTCGGTAGATTAATTATTAAAGGAGGAGTCCAAAATGCACACTACTGCTTTAGGCGAGGGAGCACCTGCTGTGCATTCAACAGCTTCAGCATTTAGAAAGATAGAGAGCCCAGAGTGCATCCTGCAGCCATAATGTCAGGATCTGTAACTAACTAAAGCTTTGCACAGCCGCAGTGAGATAGTGTGGGATCGCTTTGTACCCGCAATAGGCCTGGAGATAGCTTAAACTAGCATGTCTTCTACTGTGACAGGGAACATTTCCCCATAGACATTACAGACACAAATATTAACTACAACCAAGGCAGTCACAGCCTGCAACATCCCGCGATATCCCTCAAATCAAAATTTTTTCCCTGACATACTTGCATAGGTCAAAGATCAAAGTAAGTGCTCCGACCTATACTTTCATAGATCAAAGCACTAGCTTTGACCTATGAACTTACTCACACTGCTCATGGGACCAAAGTAAGTGTAAACTATGATTATGCCAGAATGTTATCACCAACATGCTAATCATCTCACCAACATGCTATCATCTCTCATCTATTTTCCATTGCACAGAGGAAATGAAAATGCTAACAACAATATGTACATTATTGAGAAAGTGAAACGAACATGCTGCCCTTTGGGACAGTGATTCATGGTAAAACTAGATGAAACTCTGTAAATAGTGTCACAAAATCTCCAAGAGTAGAATTTTGATGTTTTGGAGGACAGCGAGGATCTACCCAGTGCAACTGAGACACTTTCCTTGTTGAGATGGAAGTGTCAACCTTAATGAAACTGTCAAAAAGTCTTGCCTGCTCATGGGGTAAAAGCCCCTTCATATCTACAGAAATGTGACAATGTGACAATGAAAGGTTTTTGAATGTAGAGGAGCTCTTTGAGATGCTATTATGTTATACAACCTGGTCACAACCAATGAAATGGCACAAATGGTTTTGTGGCATGCAAGAGGTCACAAAAAGTATTTGATGTTTATGCATAGAACTTCTTTCATATTTTTGGAACCCCGTTTTTCCCAAGCACAATGTGTGAGACATCCTCAAAAAAAACACTACATGTAGTTTATACTCTTCCACAATCCTGGAGGAAAACAGATTCTTTAGCCCACTTGCACACAATTGTCCACACATTTCCAAAGATTCACACCTGAGACAATTGGAGCAGTTTACTCATGAGGAGTGGGCCAAAATATCTGCTGACAGGTGCAGAATTGTCATTTACAGTTACAGAAATTGTTTAATTGCAGTGGTTGCCTCAAAAGGGGGTGCAATAAAATATTCAGGGTACCATCATTTTTTCCAGAGATGTTTTATTAGTTTGTTTTTCAAAAATGAAATTAAAAAACCATTTCTGCTTTTCATTGGTTTATTTTCAGTAAGTTCATTCATTCATTTGCTGCCGCTTCATCCGCCGTAGCGGTTCGTGGGGAGCTGGAGCCGATCTCAGCTGGCACAGGGCATGAGGCGGGGGACACTCCGGGCATGATGCCAGCGCACCGCGGATATCAGTAAGTTTTTATTATTGTCTTTGTCCATGTGTGTTTATAACAAAGGTTAAATCTAACAAGAGTAAACTTTAATCAAAGTGAGCTTTAGAAAAATATTACTTAGAGCACAGAGGTCTACTTACTGTTAACACCACAAACAGTCTTGTTGCTTGGTTACTGTGCCTGCAGTGAATCACGTCTCTGACGGCCTTCAGCTGTGGAGGTGGAATTAGCTCAGTCGGACAGGATTTTAGACATTGCTTATACAGGATTTGATATTTTTGTGTGTGAGAACCAAAGGGCATTTTTTTCATTTTCTTGTCTAACTAACCATACCCCTAATACAGTATATCCACAAGGAACTGTGAATATTTTAATATTCATGTGTTGATACTCACACCTGCTTTCACGCCCTCAACAATGCTATTGCCAAGAAAACCTTAATTATACCTCGCAGCTTACAAAAAACAAAACAAAACCTAGAGGTGAGCTGACAGTGGGAGGTGTCAGCTCACCTCTGGAGCACTGCCGAGGCACCCTTGAGCAAGGTGCCGTCCCCTTTACAAATTGCTCATTTGAGGCGCACTAAGAAGGAGCTGCCTGCCACTCTACCTCCGTTGCATGCCTACAGGCCCCCTCGTGTGTGGTGTGTGTATTACAGGGGCCTGTACATACTAATATGCATGCATGTGATTTGATTTGATTGACTAACAAAAACTAGAGTGTGCGTTCTTAATTTCCCTTCGGGGATTATAACAGTGTATTAAATTAAATTTAAATTAAATTAAATTAAAGTGTACACTATGGTGTTCAATTAAAACATGTATCACAGATTACACTTATGTTTTAAATATTTACATCCTGCTTCAAAACGGTACTGTATTGTAATTGTCAGTGTTCGTGTATTCGTCCGTCTGTCCGTCCATCCGTTCGTTCACCAAATATCTTCACAACCGTTGCAGATAGAAAGATGAAACAAAACACACATTTGATAAGATAGAAAGACGAAGGAGAAGACCAGCATGAGTTAGACCATAGATCAAAGGTAGTGCTTTGATCTATGAAAGTAGGTCAGAGCACTAGCTTTGATCTTTGACCCATGCAAGTAGGTCAGGGTAAAATTTTGAATCCAAGGGTGTCGCGGGATGTTGCCGTTTGTGACTGCCTTGGTTCAAGTTTATTCATGCTTTCCCACTGATTTAGCTTATGTTGGCTGTAACACAGAAACAACCTCTTAATCTAGTTCATGAATGTGATGAGTTAAAATGTATAAATCGCTATTACTGGAAGCACCTGTGGAGCTTCAGCATGTGGTACGACAACAGATTGATCCCATTTACTTGTGCCATTTAATGCAGTGTTATCTAGTTCATTTTGTCATAAGTTAAAGGCTTATTTTGTCACACACAGTCCTCCCTTCCTCAATGAATATCACGCTGGAAAACAAGACCCATTATCTGCTTTTAATGAAAAAACACAAATACACAGTACTACTACAGCACCTATGTATATGTCTCTGTGTGTGTGTGTGTGAGAGAGAGAAATAACAAAAGGCTAAATAAAACAAAAAGGGATCCCAGCAATTGTGCAATGACTGTTGTGTTTATAGCACCAAGAACTGAACACAGGAAATCTTACAGATTTAATCAGTCCAACATTTAAGTCACTGATCTACTACGCCTAGACACAAATCCTCCTACTTCATGGAGCATCTGTTGAGAGGATTCCTACATCCTCTTACCTGACTCGGCTCTTTGAGTTGCAGGTCCTGACGTGTGTTGTGTTGATTAGAAGGCATCAGATCCATGGAGTGTATTTAGAGTGCCATCATTAGCTGACTCTTGAACTGCAGTGTGGGTGGCAGTGATTTTGGTGTAGCTGAGCTGGAGCAGATATTTGTCCTTTTGCAAAAATGAGGGAATCAGTAGATCCTTGCCGTACATTACAAGCATGTGGGTTTTTGGTTCTGGTATGATGCAAGGGTGTCAGCGATGTGATTTTGACTTGAAGAAAACACAAGTTATCTGATTCTATTCCTTCTAATTGTGCTCAAGTGATAGAGATTGAACTGCTCTTTTTTTGAACATTACGTTTGTTGACTTTCTGTAAAATATTATCGTATTCTATGACTTTTTACACTTTTCCTGCTTTGAAATAGAATTTGAAGTGTCCCCAATGCATTTGTGTGCATTAAAATAAAAATTATAAGAATTGTGAGGTTTATTCACATTTTTAGACACACTGCAATTGTGAACGTAACTGTAAATCTAGTGTGTTTGTGACTTTTGTTTTTCTTTCATACTTAATAATTGTTTCTGTAATTTATATGTAATTATTATGCACAGGAAAAGTTATTTTTTTCATAATTTAGAGAAGTTTGTTTGACTTACGAGCTCAGTCATGGCACAAATTAAACTGATATCACAAGGTACTACTGTATGTATCTAGTGTTAAGCTGGATTTTTCATGCATGTGAGGCCTCTGCTCTGAAATTCTAGCCTATTTTTGTGGAACTTGACACAGGGCTCAAATTCACCATTTCCTCACTTTGCTTTCTATATTAAAGACTCATAAATCTCTTTCTCACCCCCAAGCTTTCTGTAAAGCTTATAGCTGTGTGAGATCTGGAGTTCTGTCACAAAAATCTCTCTACTTCTCTGAGGCATTTTGCTGCGAGGCCTCATACTGATGGCAGGCTATTTTCCACTGTCTTTTTTTTCCTCAACGCCTGGCTGAGGGCTTCCAGTTCTCTAACTTGGATGACATCACTGCAGTAGCTATGGCTCATATTATCATATAAAAAATAAGCCTTTCCTCCTAGAAAAGCTTGATCTTTGGCTTCTTAATTTCACACTCATTTCTTCACTCACTCTGATGCATCCTATGTTCTTTTGGCACCATCACCTTTTTCATCTTAACTGGTTCAATTTTCATTCATATGATGTTCTGCTGACCAATGTGCAATAGACAAACATGCTGACATGTCGGTTGTTCTGAAAAACTTGTTATTCTTCCTTTTTTCCCCCCCTTTCTCTTAAACTCAGGTCTACTGGCCTGCCTACTTGTCTTCATTCACATAATTCTTGTATGCTTCTCTTTCTGAAATTACAATTTTGGTGCACTCCTGAGCTTTTAGTCCACAATGAGGAAACAGTTGTAATAGTAGTAGTAATAGCACTTTATTGATCCCTTAAGGAGGTTCCGTCAGGGAAATTGATAATGTACAGCAGTGATGTGCAGTGAAGTTCATGGCTGGTGAGGCACTGATCTCATCATATTTAGATTTACAAACATACATAGTTGTAGTCAAGCAACACAGAATCCCTTAAAAACACTCAACACAACATAATATTAATTAAAAAGATTTACTCTTCATTGCAACAATAAATAAACTAAAACTAAACCATAAGAACCGCCCCTCCCTTCTCTGCTCAGCGTTGCCTGTTTGTGGTGGGAGCATGGTAACATATCATCCTGTGTAGTTACTGGGGAGTATTCTGTTCCGAGCAAAACAACTTGTTTGGCCATCTGTGGTCAATTGGCTGCTTATGTCGTACTATTACTGTTATACCATAGATGTCTGATTAAATAACTGCATATTAAAATATCTTCCCTCCAACTGATATGATGCAAATATTGTAGATTTAATTATAAGCGGCCATCATCTTACTGTCATGCATCTTTAAGATGAACATCCCTTGTTTTATTAGAGAATTATATTTGTTTGGTAAATTATGTACTTTTTTTTAAAGATAGACACCATGTGAATACTTAGCAGAAAAAATTAGTCCCTCTGTCATATGACTGTCACTTTCATACATAGAGTGTCAGGGTTGATGAAAAGTGGGCCTGGAGATGAATTGGACTTCGAGACAAATGACACCATGTGGATAATATTTTATGACAGATAGACATTTTGTTTGAAAATGAAAAACAATGTACAATTCTAACAAATTACATTCTGTGTGTGTGTGTGTGTGTGTGTGTGTGTGTGTGTGTGTGTGTGTGTGTGTGTGTGTGTGTGTGTGTGGGTGTGCGTTTGCGAACTTAAAAAATAATGAGGTCCCTGGGCGTAAGCTAGTTTACTTTAGTTCAGACAAAACACAGATTTCCTGACAATATTGACAAATGTTGATTTGACTTTTGCAGATCCAAAGCAAGGCTGATACACCAGTTTAAACGCCTCTCCTCCGAATTAACTGGAATACTTCTCTGCATTAGATATGACATCACTACTACTGAGAAATGAACACAGTACAGTACTGTTGTGATTCACTGACTTCAATCTGAGGATGCAGCTTTTCTGGTAACCCGTCAGGTCTTCAAGAGTAGAACAGGAGCTCCTTTACTATGGAACAATCTCCCGGTCTCGGTTCAGGGGACAGACACCCTGAGCTTATTTAAGACTTGACAAAAACCCTCCTCTTTGATAAAGCCTACTATTCAAAACAACACACATATACTGCTATAGGCCTAGACTGCTGAGGGTATTCTCTATGTGTCTCCCATTAAAGGGAATTACTTTAATTACTTTGGAGATTATGTTACTTCTCTTTCTTTGCTTTTCTTACTAATATTAAAATTAGACTTCTCAAGTGCTTGCAAGATACTGCCGCATTCTTTGTGCTTCTGCTTCACAGGTGGGGAACAAGTATGAAAGATAGGAAATCCAAAGACCTGGAAATCCTGCCCCTACTTCAGCAACTGCAGCCCAATTTGGACCGGAAATTCTATCTGGCCTATCTGCCTCTCTCTCTCTCTGTCTTTTCCTTGCCCTGTCTCTATCTCCAGTATATTTCCTTTCCCACCCAACCGGTCAGAACAGATGATCCCTTCCAGAGTTTGAGTCCTGCCCAGTTTCTTCCTCAATGAGGGAGTTTTTCCCCGCCACTGTCACCTAAGCTTGCTATGGAGGGTTCTGTTGGGTTTCTTTGTTAAAGCAGTTTGAAATGTCTGATGATGTGATTAAGTGCTATATAAATAAATGTTGATTGATTGATTGATAGGGCGCCACAGTGGGTAGCGCTGTCTTTGCACAGCACGGTGGTTCACGTCCCGCTCTGTGTGGAGTTTGCATGTTCTCCCCATTTCTGTGTGGGTTCTCCGGCTTTCTCCCACCTGCAATATTTTACTGTACGAGGGAAGCCTGACTGACGCTTGGTGTTTCTCCAGATGCCGTCGAACTTTCAAAGTTGACTGCTGCCAACTGTTGTTACATTTGTTGTTATATTTGCATTATTTATTTTGTTGTATTATTGTAATTATCAAAAATGGTGGAGAACATTCAACAGTTATATAATAAATTTAGAAAAATATCTCAATTTTTGATTCTTGAATTGGTTTCGAGGTTGCATGAATAACTCCATCAGCAAAAAAAAAGAGTAACCAGCAGGATAGGTCAAAAGATTTTGGCTATGACTATAACTATTCTTATTATGTGCTCTTGTTACTGTGCCAAACTGTAGGTGTAATTTTTATTCAACCATCTTGTGCTCCTCTTACTTGGCAGGAGAAAACACAATGACTTCTGTATATATCCGCTGTGAACACAACACATACAGAGCAGACTTCCTGTGAGAAAACATCATTGACTCTCAGCATATTCTCACATGACAAACAATAATTATAAAGTATAACCACTGGGGATTATTGCCATACAAAGTTTAGTTACTTTTATTTTTTTTATTCTTTTTTCGGACATGTTAAATAGAACAAACTTCACACCTTCATTACATTTACAACATCAACATCCAAAAAAAAAGATCTGATGAGTAGAAGCCAATAGGCTCGTGAAATTCCTGTCCCCCAGAATAAACAAAAATCTCTCATTGCAATATGTTGTCAATAACTCAGACATTCAATTTTTTCTACCAGTCATCCATTGAATTTAAGTTTAGTTAGATGCATTTATACAGATACAGTATTTGAAAGTTTAAAAAAAACACACTATAAGTAATGTACATACACAAATCTAAATTCATTAACATATCAGCAGTCATCACACTCAAAAATTAAAGCTGCAAATTTCTTCCCATTCAAAAAGGTATAATTAGAATAAAAATAATTCATACAACTCATATAGTACATGTTTACTATATTGTACATCTTTTTAAATGTATAGAAAATGCATAAATGACAAAAAAAATTTTTTTTTAAAGAGGTATGAAAGCAATGTATTACATTGCTTTCATAAAGACCCTGCAATATCAAACAAAAATGAAAATAAACCACTAATCACAATTAAAGCAACACTGCAGTTCGGAAATTGTTTCACTAAAAAGCCATTTAACTCCCCTATGAACAGATTTGTATAAGATTATCGAAGTTATGAGTTTCCATAACTTCATAGATGATTTATATCAATATATTGCCTTTAGGGTTGATGCTTTTAATTGAAAAAGTTATGACATACTGTTAGCAAGATATGGAGAAACGTTTTGATGTTACTGACATCTACTGTGCTGCATATACGTGATAGCATTCCAATCCATTGGTCTTGTCACTTACTGATATTGATTCTATCTGGCCTATCTGCCACTGCCACTGTCTGTCTTTCTCCTGAACCCCTTCCTCGATCCCCATTGTATTTCTTTTCCACACAACCGTTCAAGGGGGATGACCGCCCTCCTTCCGGAGTTTTTTCCCTGCTGCTGTCGCTTATGCTTGCTCTGGAGGGTTTTGTTGGGTTTCTCTTTCTGTAAAACCACTTCGAAATGTCTGTTGATGTCACTAAGCGCTTTATAAATAAAAGCTGATTGACTGATTTGCATTCTAACTTAGTAAGTGACAGGTGTCCAGCCAATGATTCGATAAGGTTCACTGACGCAACGCAGCCAATTATAGCATTGACGGCGCTGCATGTGCGCTCTGCTATACACGCCATGAAGGTTAGCTCATTAACGACTGGAAACGGGCAACGACACATCCACTCACCAAGGCCAAAGTAAAAAAGAAATGCGGTTCTATAAGATGGAAGGATTGTGGGAGTATAAGCAAATAGAAGAACAAGCAGTGAAAGTGAAACAAGCAGTGATTTTCTTTTTGAGAAAGTTCAAAGCAAGAAGCAGATGAAGCCATTAACCTGGACAAAGTGTACAACCACCTGAAAAATAAGGTAAAATTTTAGTCAGATTTGTGCATATTCTGATGACATTAAGATTTTTTTTTAATTTATGGATAAATGCTGTTGCTACTCTCCCCCCCCGAGAGCTGCCACCTTATCGTGGTGAGGGAGTTTGAGTGCCTGAGTGATCCCAGGAGCTATGCTGTCAGAGATTTTATGCTCCTACTAGGGTCTCCCTCGGCAAAGAGGTCCTGGGTGACGAGCCAGACGAAGAGCAGTAAGAAAACCCCTATGGCAAGGAAAACATCAAGGACCATGACGTATGGCACAACCTGGGCCCCACCCTGGAGCCAGGCCTGGGATTGGGGGCTTGTATGCAAGCGCCTGGTGGCTGGGCCTCTGCCCAAGGGGAAGACGTGGGCCCAACCTCCAGTGGACTCACCACCTGCCGAGGAAACCGTAGGGGATGGGCGCAGTTTGGATTGAGCGGCAGTCGTCAGCATGGAGCTTGATGACCGAATCCCCAGACAAAGAGCCTAGCTCTAGGGACATGGAATGTCACCTCGCTGGGGGAAAAGGAGTCAAAGCTTGTGAGGTTGAGAGGTACAGACTAGATATAGTCGGGCTCACCTTCACCAACAGCTTAGGCTCTGGAACCCAAATCCTAGAGAGGGGCTGGACTCTCCACTTTTAGTGTTGTCCAAGGTGAGAGGCGGGCTGGTGTAGGCTTGCTTATAGCCCCACAGCTCGTTCACCGGGGTGAACTTCATATATTGAAGTTCACCCCGTTGAACAAGAGGGTCGCGTCCCTGCAACTTCGGGTTGGGGACAGGTGTCTCACTGTCGTTTTGACCTACGGGCCGAACATCAGTGCGGAATACCCGGCCTTCTTGGAGTCCCTGGGAGAACTGAGGGGTACTGAATAGTGCTCCGACTGGGGACTCCATTGTTCTCCTTGGGGACTTCAACACTCACATGGGCAATGATAGTAAGACCTGGAAAGGGGTGATTGGGATGAAAGGCCTGCCCAATCTGAACACAAGTGGTGTTCTGTTATTGCACTTCTGTGCTAGTCACAGTCTGTCCATAATGAACACCTTAAGTGTTAAGGCCCAAACGTGTTTTGAGAGTCTGTTGGGAACGTCTGGCAGAACCCTCTGTCAGTGAGGTCTTCAACTCCCACCTCCTGGAAAGCTTCTCTCAGATCCCAGATTTCTTCTCTCCAACCATCTCTGTACTCCTCCTCCTCTACGATCTCATTCTCCAAGTCTCCAATCACACCTTACTAACTCAACTTCTTCCCTGGAGTCTCTGTGCTCTATGTCCTCACAGGTTTTTCTCAGATTCACCCCTCATCCACCCATCCGCTATGGACCTGCTCTTCTCATCCCACCAGTATTACCCCTAACCTAATCATCGGCTGGGGTCCGGCTTCCTTTTTTTTCCTCCGCACCACCATACTGATCCACCCCTCATCCACCCATCCGCTGTGGACTCACCGCTGTGGACCTGCACCTCCCATCCACCAGTATCACCCCTCACCTAACCATCGGCTGGGGTCCTGCTGCCTCTCTTCCTTCATGTCATCATACTGTTCCATCTCTCATCCGCCCATCCGCTGTGGACCTTCCTCTGTGGACCTGCACCTCCGAGCCCACCAGTATCACCCCCATCTATCCATGTGCTGTGCACCTTCTCCTCCAAGCCTACCAGTAACAACCCTCATCTATCCATCAGCTGGGGTCCTGCTTCCTTTCTTCCTCCGTGCCGCCATACAGTCATCCACACAGTTGTAATTGTGCCTTGACTTTAGCAATGGGAAAGATAACTTTAACCATATTGACACTGTCTCTATCTGGTCTATCTGCCACTCTCTGTCTCTCTTTCTCTTTCCCTGTTCTTATCTTCCTTTGATTTCTTTTCCACCCAACTAGTGAAGGTGGACGGCCGCCCAAAAGAGTCTGGGTCCTGCCTGGAGTTTTTTCCTCATTGAGGGAGATTTTCCCCGTAACTGTCGCTTATGCTTGCTCTGGAGGGTTCAGTTGGGTTTCTCTGTCTGTTAAAGTGCTTTGAAATGTCTGTTGCCATGATTAAGCGCTATATAAATAAAACTTGATTGAACTTAATTGATTGATCCCACAGGAGGCTGGGGACATTGAGTCAGAGTGGACCATGTTCTCCACCTCCATTGTCGAAGTGGCTGCTCCTGCTGTCGCGGAGGTTGAAGATGGATGGATCGATGGATGCTGGGACTACTGGATAATTTTGGGTAGTAGAAATGCTAATAAAAAAAGGAGTAATTAAATATTTTACAAAGAGTTATAGGCATTTACACTGTACCACAAGATATAGCACACGTCATTGTGCAAAATGTGAATCTTTTAATGTGAACAAAATGTTATGTCTGTTATGTCTGAAAGGTCTATATGTGCCATTTCTTCCAGAACGGGACCCTAAGCAGCATTCTTCCCATGGCCAAAGCAGGACCCTCATATATGACACACTACACATCTCATGAAGAACAAGATTTTTATCTTTTTTGTGACAAAATGGGCCAAATCACTTACATTAAAAGTAAACTAACGAAAATTGCTACTGTAGTTTGATTCTTTTCATAAGCCATGTAACTTGCTATGATCCAAGGTTTTGAACAACTGTGATACTGGTGTGAGGCCACAGCGTGCACATCTGATGTTGCTCAGTGGTCCTCAGTGCGCTCAGGAAGCTTGTGTGTATGCCCAGAAACATGAAAAATTAGAGGTAACATTGCTATCCACACAAGTCATGCATATCTCCTGTTTCTTTAAATCTTTCTTCACGTCCTTCTATATAATCAAGTTCATTCCCACAACCTTCATTGCTAGTCACCTGCTCCTCATACCTCAATCAGTCTCCACTCTCTATGTATACCTGTTCAGCCTACAGTTCTCTGCCAGAATATTAGCGTTCATTTCTACTTTTCAACTTTCATTTTCCCAGTGATTCTACCTGATTTCTGGATTTTGTTTAATGTTTGCCTGTTCCATATTAGATGTGTTCGTCAGTTCAGATAGTTAACCTGAATTTGAAATAAACCATGGATTTGGAATTCCCTTTACTGTTGTGCTTTTGGATCCTCTCCATGTATTCCGTGACTGCTTGGCACTTTTTCTTAAAAATCGGGGTGCAGCAACCTGTGGTTCTTTAGCCCCACTGCAGTGGCTGTCCATGGCTTTGACAAAAGATATACATGGATAGAGGTGGAAAAAAAATTAGAATAATATTTTATTTGAATTTTCATGTCAAAAATTTTACTATCTACAACTCAAACAATACTTAGGTAACGCACACATCAAATTAACAAGAAAAAAAAATTTTTGTCAGCTAAAAAACAGTCATATCATTTATCTATGGCCCATATTTTGCTGTAACAGTGGCAAAATTTTTTGGTTATCAGTTAGATTTATCTGAGATAAAAATTTTCGATATAACAGATGGTGAAAATAGAAACAGTTTTCCTGCACCTCCATGGTGCAGGAAAATGGAACGTTTGAAAATGTTCCTGCAAATCAAAGACCTGATCTGTCCAGAGCTGGTAGATCCAAACTGGCTGGAAAAATTCTACTGGACAGTACAACTCAATCTGAAAAAATTATTCCAGGGAAACATGGCCATGCAGGTGCTAGACAACACAATCCACACAAAAAAAAGAAAAAAGATAAAGAAAGTGATCATTTATATTGTACTAAAATCCCAACCCAAACCACAAACTACAGCATAAACATGTCAACTATCAGAAGGTCATTCCCATACAATACTACATGTCGAGTGATAAGGAAGACCTTAAAAAAATTGTGGTTGAAACATGGAATTCTATTCGGAAAATTTTTAGAAAATACAAAAAAATGTACATTTGGAGTTCTCTCTACTTTGCATCACCGAGCAGCTAGAGAGCAGATCTTCTTAAATGTGACCACTTCATGTTTTCAGCTCACAGAGAATATGGATCCAGCAGTTCCATGTGTTCAGAAACATGAGTGAGGTTATTCAATTACAGGAAATATCACAGAATTCAGTAGGTCAGATTTTCTCAATCAACTGGAAGACACTGATGACACTTTAAAATATGAGGTGCATAACAGTGAATGTATGTATGGATAGATAGATAGATAGATAGATAGATAGATAGATAGATAGATAGATAGATAGATAGATAGATAGATAGATAGATAGATAGATAGATAGATAGATAGATAGATAGATAGATAGGCTGTCTCAAATTACATTTTCTCATCTAAAATAGTTGTAAAAATGTATTCAGCTGAAAATTCAGTCAGCCTATGAAGAGTTCTGAATTTCTAGAGCTGAATCACATGTGTGCCATACCGTGCTTCCATATATATATTAAGGAACTCTATATTGTTTGTTATGTAAGATCATCAATACAGCTGTAAAGGAAATAAAACGTACAAAATAATTATACATCACCCTCATGTAAAAAGAAATTACTGCTCAATTAGGCTCAGTGGTAATGGTGATAGAGTTAAGTATCCATAGTTAATGTGTTCATTATAGGACTCAGAAATAACTATTTCTGTTTCACGTCACAGGGTGAGAAACAAGGATTCAATTAATTTTAAGAAATTTTAGAATGGACATTTGTTTATACTCTTGCCTTACATAAAAAAAATAAAGGAAAGTTTAGTTTTGTTGGTTAGTCCTTCCTGGTTGGGTACCTTTCTGCCGGTAGTGGAAAAGACTGGTGGTGTCAAGCTCATCCATGTAGTGAACAGCCTCTGCAAACAACTTTGCCACCTAATAAATAGAGCAAATAGTCTTTACAGTACTTAAATATTAATACGTCAATATATATTCACCATTTTCTTCAGAAAGCCCCCTAGGGGCAGGAATCTAAAATACTGATGTTGTCATGTTTTGTTCCAGTTGTGAATCATTTGACAAAAGCTGATGGAAGAATTCCTCAGTTTTCTTACTTCTACCAGCTTTGACAGTGTTTGTGGATATATTAGAAAAGACATCAGTCAATCTTGGACACCTTTAGGCATGAAATAAAAAGAAATATACTTGTAATCAATAATCGAATGCAATGAAATGATGCTGGCATGTCTTGCCAGGCTCTTCATGCCACATAAAAATGTTTTGTTAATCTGATAGGTTTCACGTTTGTTGGGTGTAATCTGTATGAATGGCGCAAAGAAAAGAGTGCTCCAATCGGCATGACATAAATGTTACTGACTTAACAAGAATAATAATGAAGTCCGTAGAGGGGGCTTAAGAAAAGCTTTAGTTAATGTAACATTAAAAAATTGATGTGATTCACAGGCCAAAATAAATATTTTGAAGTGTAATTGTGCTTGTACTGTGTGGCACTATTTGGTGTTAATATTAGGTAAAATGCAGCTATTGTATGCAAATGTTATTTATTATATACTCATAGCTTTTTGTCATTTGCTCATCAATCTTCCTATATCTATATAAATTAACCAACCAGCCAGAATTTGAGGCTTCCCACTCAGACTCTGACATCAAAGAGTAATGGCCACTGTGAGAATATATTAACTGCAGACAGCAACACTTTTCCCCAGTCACTTGTCGTGTGACATTTACTGACCTGGTAATTGGTGATGAGGGGAACACCGTAATCAATAGCCATTCTGCGGATGATCAAGTTATCCTTCGCGTGGTGCGTGTTATTGTTGGGCAAGTTCACAACGAGGTCAATCTGACCCTCGCTGATCAGTCTGTAAAAAAAAACCAAAAAACTATTTAAAGTAATGAACTTCAGCTTTGAAATATGGAATTACAGAATCTAATCACACAACCTCCTTTATCCCAGTGCAGCTTAAATAATGGAGTATCCACTGTTCACGGGGTTAATGATATGACCTTTGCTTCCTCTTGTCCAAATCTCTCTTGATGGCTGGCCATCAGGGTCTGAGTTTGTGCCAATGGATGAATGAGCAGCAAATACTGTATATTGCAGGGGACTTTGGAAAACAGTAGAATCTTTTAACTGTTTGGTGCATCTTAAGGACATTCACACTGGTTGCATATTTGTGATGACCAGACCAGACACTGGCATTTGTATTTCTGCACTTGCATGCACCACATTAATATGTTAACTACGTAGCTCTTTGCAGTTTTTATCCTCATTGATTTGGTTCTACATTCTGAACAGTTACTGAAGATCTCAATGATCTGACTCTTTTGGACAGCAAAGATTAGCAGAATCCAGCATAGAGAAAACTAAAGTCAACAAATGATAGGGAAAACTTGAACATGAAGATCTCAACATGTCAACAATAGACTGAACTTTTCTAAGCATGGAATAGTGCTATGTTCCAAACAAAGCTACACTTGTCCATTTTGTATGCTAGTTGTGCGTTACTTGTATCTACCGGTACACTGGGGAAAAAATGTTTAGTTTTTTGGAAGTTTCTCCACTTTTGAGACTCATTTTATCAACAAAAGTCAAAGAAAATCAGTATAAAAACTCACTATTAAAGGCCTATAAATCTAATGCTATCACCCACTATTCTAATTACTCTTGAACTGTGTCTATCACTCCCACTGTCTCCATCTCTCTCAAACATAGACAACAGACCCACTTAAAGGCCTTTGACAGATGGCTGAAACTAGCTTTATTCTAATACACAATACGGGGGACAGACAACAGCAGCAACAAAGGTCGTGTTCTTTTTAAAGAGTTGGCCTCTACATCACAGGTTATGCCAGACAGCCTTATGTTGATTTAGTCTAGGTCTAGTAAATTCCTTTTACACCTTCTTCTTTGTCGACTCATTTCAAAGCATATGGTCCAGATGGCTTCATTGTACCATGATAATGACTTGTTTGTGGAATCATTACCTCAAAATTACCGTTACACTAAGGCTGCTCCAATTCTTCTGTGATGGATCATTTGAAAAAGGTTGTATGTTAGACAAATGAAAGTGATTGATATAACTTCTGTTTCATTTAAAAAATAACGAAAATATATGTGATTTGCCTTACAATCAAATCAATGTCAAAGTTGTTCAAGTTTTCCAATCCAAAATAAGTATTGCTTGCCATGGCAAAATGAAAACCATAATGCTTTAGCTGCTTTTTTGATTATCTCCAAACTTGGTACTGCTGTAACATTAAACGTTCCACGTCTCCCCTATTTAAGCCCTACTTCTGGCTAATGCAATTAGTATGGACTTCTTAGTCTGCTGCATCTACTTTGATCTTGTGAGCATATCGCAAACATAATGAAGGCACGATGCCCTTAGACATTAAGGCAGAATCTGATCAAACATTAGATTAGATACTGCCATTTTGAATCCAATGAATCACAATTTTTGGATAGCTTAACCCTGGCCTCTGGAACCATAAACACATCTCTGCCTTCAAGGTCTTTCATTAGTTTGCCGTTCCATGTGTGAATGAGTCATAAGAATCAAAATAGAAATTTAAGCACAATGAGTAATTTTTGCGGGCGGCAGTAGCTCAGTGGTAGAGCGGGCAGCAGAGCGGGTCATCCCATGTTCCGAGATTCCCGCTCCAGCCCAAAAACACTCAGTGTGAGCTGAAAGTGGGAGGTGTCAGCTCTCCTCTGTACAACTGCCAAGGCACCCTTGAGCAAGGCGCCGTCCCCCCTCACAAGCAGCTCATTTGGGCGCTTCACAAAGGGGCTGCTCGCCACAAAGGGGCTGCTCGCCACGCGTTGCATGCTCACAAGCCCCCTTGTGTGTGGTTGTGTGTATTACAAGGGCCTGTACACACTAATATGTATGATTATGACGGAAATTGATTCGCTGTGGCGACCCCTGAAGGGAAAAGCCGAAAGGAAAAGAAGAAGATGACGTGCTAAAGTGTGCATTCTTAATTTCCCTTTGGGGATTACAACAGTGAAAAAAAAAATTTCTCAACCTCTTTATGCTGGGCAAATCCGTGTTTCCTTCTTTCTCAGAAGGCCACGCAACTGGAGTGGCAGGGACATCGTTGGCGCACAGCCATGCAGAGGTGGCTTCAGTAGCATAAAGCTACAGGACAAGAATAAGAAAACACACAGCATACATATCAACGGTAGAAAAATGAAATAAAGGAAATAATTCTGACATCAATTTTTCAGTACTCACTTTGAATCCTTCTTCTTTAAGTCTATGGGCAGTAGCCAGGAAATTGGGTCGGAATGAATGCTAGGAGGATAACAGAGGATCAGAAAACAAACAAACAACACTGAGTCATAGCACAGCAAGTAGCATTTAAAGTTGTTTTAATTTTGTCAGCAATTCAAGGTCATTTCAGAAACATGTCATCAGTATCAAACTCAACAGTACCCAAGAGTTTAAAAAAAACTCTTGTATACATGACAATAAAAATAATGTTCAAAACTAATGGGTCCTTGAAATGTAAAATGCATTGGAGAATCGGACTGCTTAAAACTAAACAGGATACTGGTATAGACAATTTCAGCATGTGCTGTAGAATACACTCAAAAAAATATAATGGCAGTTATTTTACCACAAACATTTTGCATTTATGGCAGGACATGCCATACAAATTCATAAGGTTATCAGTGATAAGCTTTGAATGTTTTACATTGATAAGAATCTCACCAGATCCAACAGTCTATCATCGATCACCAGCTTGACTTCTAAGCACGTTCTATAGATCAGCAGTCCCCAAACTTTTTTGCACCACAGAACGGTTTCATCAAATATAATATTTTCACAGACCGGCCTTCATTTGCTCAATAATCGTTAATGATGCCAGGACAGCTGTAGTCTAATAATAAATCGTCCGCAGTGTTTTTATGTAAAATAAAGACATCAACAGACAATAATTATTTTTTTTTACATAAATTGATAATCAACATCTCTGTAAACAAAATAATTGTAAGAAATAATTAGAATAAAAACTCGATTCAAGTGACTGCACTGATGAGGTTTATTTTGAAATATAGCGACTTACAATCAGTGCATTCAACGTTGGAGAAATATTGATCATTTCCAATAAAAGAGTGAACAAGTCAATCAAATAACAATAATTACAATAATGAGAATTAGTGGTTGGGGACCGCTGATCTAGGGGTAACAGGAGAGAAAGACACCTGAAGTGTGTTCCGGACGTCCTTTGCAATTTGGTTTTCTTTACGGTCACTGCAGAAAATCCCACTCCACAAAGACAGGAGGTTGGAAATGGTGATCCCAGAATAATCTGCACTTAATCCAGAACACTGGCACGGTTGCGGGCGCTTAATTTGGTGGTAATGGCTGGTAACCTGTCACGTGACCGAGAACTGTCAAGCAGGACAGACGCATGCATTTGTCTGTGTGTCGTTCTACACAGACGACGCTTTTCAAAATAAAACATCTTTAGACTGGTAATCAATGAAAAAAAAGAAGGTCAAACTTTCTTTGCAGCCCAGTACCTAATGCCCCGCGACCAGATACCCGGTCGCGACCCAGTGGTTGGGGACCACTGACATATTCAGATGTAACAGAGAATCTGGTAATTTTTCATAATAAAACATCTTGCAGAATCCCAAATAAATAAAACGGAGGTAATGCAAATTATTTTTTCTTTCTGAGCTGCTCGGTACCAAAAGATCCACGGACCGGTACCGGGGGTTGGGGACCCCTGCTATAGAGGACAGATCAGTAAGGACAGGTAAAATAAAGACTTTCCATTCATTTTTGACAGAATTCAGATGCTGAAAATGAGGAAAATGTTTTTGTATTAAATGATATTTGTCACTTTCCAGGATTCCTGTTCACAGCGGGAGATTTTTTGTCTGATGCATTCAAGTTCTGCTGGTAGGTATTTCTCGAAGTCATTTGCAGTAGTAAACTCAAAAGCTGTGATCTTTAGGTCACATTAGATTTGTCAAGAGTTGCATAAAGCAAGGTGTGATTTGGTGTGAAAGAAACAGTGGATTACCAGGCTGGCAGAGGCAGAAGCCAATAGCCTAAAAGATTTGGGCCATCTGTTCATAAGAAACCTCACGTTTGTTGGTATGTGGGCAGGACGCACCGACAGGAAAAATAAACATGAGGGAAGTAGAAATCCAGATGGCTGTAGTATTACCTGAATCCCAATCAGGATGCCCTTCTGTGGAAGCTTGAAGCCTGTGGAGAGCATCGCCTTCAGGAAGGCTGAATAAAGATTTGGTCCAAAACAGGCTACCTGCAGTTAAGCATGCAAATAGGCATGGGTGAGTAATAATTAACAAAATATTTCTAAATTAAATGTGACAAACGCATTGATGCAAAAACCAGGTTGTGTGTTTCAGAAAGCCTCACTTCCCCAGTAGAGGCCATCTCACAGCGAAGCACAGGATCTGCATCCCTGAGGCGAGGCCAGGAGAACATAGGCGCCTGGGAAAGCAGAAAATGGGGAGGGATTGTGTCAGGAAACTTTTGAAGCAATAAATTACACCACATGTGACAATGGTAAGTCCATGTTGAAACTGCATCACCTGGTTCGGCTTCAAACAGTTATCATAACTCAAAATGGTTTTCAATGATGGTCAGTTGAGTTAATTTACCAAAGTGGCAGTCATTATGATAATTAATGGTTTACTATGATTTGTGTTCCTCTTAAATTACCATGATAAAAAAGGTTTGCTAATAATAGTGGATGTAAAATGAAATTAACAAATACTTAAAGAACATGACAGTCGATAGACGTAAATTCCAAAAGAAACTGATTCAACACTGCTACAATCTACAGGTTTAACAATCAGGTAAACAAAGCCGGAGGTTGTAGTATACCATCAGTCCAATTACAAATAAAGGGTTTTTTGGGGTTTTTTTTACCCAAAACCAAAACATCGGCTTCAACTATCAAACTTTTAAAGGTAAAGAAAAAAAGTATGGAAACATGGAAGAATTGAAGAGATTTATGATACATTCTGCTTGTTAACAAACCAAAAACATTTGAAATAGACTTCTTCAACTGCAATTCACCAATAATGTAACTGCCTGTCTAGCTGCTGAGTCTCCTTAGTGGCAGAACAGCAAGAAGAATAAACTCAAGAAGATACAGAGGAAGAGAAGACTGCAAGGAAAGATAAATGATAAAATAAATTCAATGGGGAAAATGAATGAAATTACTCGAAAGAACAAAAGGTGCGATATCAAATAATTAAGACAAGAGAAAAACTTGTCTAGAAAAACGATGGAAAGAGTAAAATAGGGAAAGACAGTAAAATGCAAACTGCAAAATTCTATCAGTAAAGACGAGGTTAAAGAATGAATGAAAGGAATGTGCTTGAAACAGAAGAGAAGACAGTGGCGTCTTGTCATTGTGTTACAAATTAAGAATAGTTGTGTGCCATGTATAAAGCTGTTCTCATTTCTCCTTCTAATGCAGACAACCCCCATTACCTTGAAAGGAGACAGAGAGGGAGGCAGTGTGCCTTTGTGTGGTTCATGTGTATGCACACACAGAGGCAAGGGCCACTAGGGGGGATTCATCCTTGAAACGGGCTATCTAATCAGTTTATTGTAATGTTTGCATACTAATGTAAGGAGGGATGAGAGAAGGGAATGCATAGAGACCCTGCTTTGCGTATCTTGGCTTTGTTCAAATAGTCAGACAAAGTATGAAGAGATAAAACAGCAGAATGTAACCAAGATCAAAAAATGAAGAGGCAGTGAGAGGGAACTTTTATGACAATGAAACAAGGAACTTGAAAAAGAAGAAAACTTGCTTCATGGTCTTTCTGTGAAAAAAGTGAGATTAAATATACAGGATTAAACATAGAACCAATCTTTACCAACCACTGACAATAAGAAGCCTTGAAGAGTATGTTTTATAAAAAACCTCAGTGGTCTCAGTTGTAATGGTTTGCCCTCTAAATGCAACGGTTTGTTTCCAGGACAGAACACATATGACTGTCGCAATAACCAGGGCTTCACAGCAACAACATCCTACACACACACCACCTCCCCATCTCTCTCTCTCCCATCCCGAACGCCCACTCCTCAGAGACAGGAGAAGCACCACAACATGAACAATGTCCTCTTGGGGCACCAGCTGAGCACCAGTACAGAAGAAAATGAATAAAGTTAGACATTTCCACATTACATTTTTGCTCAATGTAAATTCATGTCTGAGACCGGAATGGCACCCGTCTAACTGTGTTGTATTTTTTTTTAAATGACCGGAGCCTCAAGCTTTAATTGAGGTTTAAATAATGTTAGCAATAAAGTTATATGTCAACTCACGGTCAATTTAGGCTGATGAAAACCTGGAGTGCACCAATTCAGAGCACATAAAACCTCCACACAGAAAGGACTCGAATCTGGAACCTTCTTGTAGTGAGGCAACAGCGCTACCTGCTGTGCTACCATGCCACCCTAATGCGCGGGCAACAGTAAATATGGTAACAGTACACACTGGATGTTTCCATGAAGCTTACGGTCTTCAAATTCAAAAAAGGAAGATAATACCATGTAGCTACTACAAAATACAGGTGTTGGTTTGACGGAAGCATGTCCTATTCAGTGTTTCTGGAATTAGATATTTCTTCCAACTCATTTGGCTAACAAGAATGTGTCTATCTCAGAAGTCACCATAACATTCTGAAGGCCACGGTCAAGGGAACAAAACATTCAGTGTTAGCAGTTATTTTTCTTCAGCCAATAATTGCCCAATGGGGACTGACACCAAAACACCAAACCCACTTCCTCCTCCTCAAATGTTATTTTTGTGCTTGTCGTCTTCTCAGTATCATAAATACAGCAGTGTTATTGTTCCTGGGAGTTTTTGTATTGAGACAGAGATCACACAAAAGGGACTTGTTAGTGAAAAGAAAACAAGGCCTCAAACGAGGGACTGTCACGGAGAGAATAAAACATGGCAAGAGCAGCGGTGTGATGTTAAAAGTGAACAAGACAGATAAATGAAGGTGGCTCCTGTGGATGTCAGCGACTTGTGCCTTGTGATGATACAATGAAGACGGACAGGATGAAAGCTGGGACAGAGCGTATTTTGATGGCTCCCACTTCAGGCTACTGCAGCTGGATAATGAGTCAAAACATCACAGTATGTTTTTTCAGAAGGGTCTTGATACTGCGGTAGCATTGCTATGTTAAACAGGAAGAAATTAACCATAGCCACACTGTTTCATTATCACACACACTGGCAGGCCTTCCAGCAAGCCCACATTAGTTAGTCTGAAGTCTGTATCATAGACTCCAAGTGAAATCGGAAAGTCTTTTAAGCCCGGTGTCCAGAGTATTCAGAGTTCTGTTTAATATTCTTCACCACTATGTAGACTAGAAATTGAAAACTTTACGTGGCGGGGGAGAGTAGGAGATTATACCTGCGTGATTGGCTGCAAACTACACCCATTGTTGCAACAGCCCCACTATAATTAGAGGGAGAAATTACCTCTGAAAAATAGCTTAGGAACAGCTGGCAACAGAAAGTTTTTCACATCCAATCTAAGAAGTGAGCCTCCCAACCGATACGACAAAGCACTTACACCCCACCATCATGCCAAGACAGAGGGATGGAGCAGTAATTGCCAGTTATAGTATGATATCCAATAGAAGCTGAACTGAAGTACCAGTAAGATATCAGAAACATGTGACTCTTTATGCAGGAACTAATTTTGAAACCATACTCATTTCATTTGATTGCAGGAAGTTCAGACACATGGTTATTAAGACTTTGTGAGGAATACAAAAAGCCATTTTTTTACTCAGGAAATAGTTATTACCTTTTAAATTCACTATTGTGTTTTACACAGTTAAATGTTTAATGTAGAGCAGTAGAACAGTTAAAACATCAGAATCGTGTTTCACATTTAAACATAGATAGAAAGACCATTTACCCTATTTTATCACCATTTGCAGGTGGCTGTTATGGAACAGGAAGTGGCAAAGATTAGTCAGGATGAAGTGAGGATGCCATTGAAGAGGATGAATAGTGGAAAGGCACTCGGAGGTATGGAAGTGTCTAGGAGAGGTGGCAGTAGAGTTTCTGACTGGGTTGTTCAACAGGATCTTAGATAGTGAGAAGATGCCCTAGGAATGGAGAAGTGTGTTGGTGCCCATTTGTAAAAACAAGGGAGACGTGTAGAGTTGTGGCAACTACAGAGGAATAAAGCTGACGAGCCATACAATGAAGTTATGGGAAAGAGTAGTGGAAGCTAGACTAAGGGCAGAAGTGAGCATTTGTGAGCAGCAGTATGGTTTCATGGCAAAAAAGAGTACTGCAGATGCAGTATTTGCTTTGAGGATGTTGATAGAGAAGTACACAGAAGGCCAGAGGGAGCTGCATTGTGTTTTTGTAGATCTGGAGAAAGCTTATGACAGTGTGCCCAGAGAGGAACTGTGGTATTGTATGAGGAAGTCTGGAGTGGCAGAGAAGAATGTTAGAGCAGTGTAGGACATGTATGAGGACTGTAAGACAGTGGTGAGGTGTGCTGTAGGTGTGACAGAGGAGTTCAAGGTGGAGGTGGGACTGCATCAGAGATCAGCTCTGAGCCCCTTCTTGTTCGCTATAGTGATGGACAGGCTGAACCTCCATGGAAGATGATGTTTGCAGATGACATTGAGATCTACAGTGAGAGCAGGGAACAGGTGGAGGAGAAGCTAGAGAGGTGGAGGTTTGTCCTGGAAAGGAGAGGAATGAAGGTTAGCCGCAGTAAGACAGAGTACATGTGTGTGAATGAGAGGAACCCAAGTGGAAGAGTGAGGTTACAGGGAGAAGAGATCAAGAAGGTGGAGGATTTTAAGTACTTAGGGTCAACAGTCCAGAGCAATGGAGAGTGTGGAAAAGAGGTGAAGAAGCGTGTACAGGCAGGATGGAACGGGTGGAGGAAAGTGTCAGGTGTGATGTGTGATAGAAGAGTTTCAGCTAAAATGAAAGGAAAGGTGTACAAAACTGTGGTGAGACCAGCGATGTTGTTTGGTCTAGAGACAGTGTCACTGAGGAAAAGACAGGAGACAGAGCTGGAGGTAGCAGAGATGAAGATGCTGACGTTCTCTCTGGGAGTGACCAGGAAGGATAGGATCAGGAATGAGTACATCAGAGGGACAGCACATGTTAGAGGTTTTGGAGATAAAGTCAGAGAGGCCAGACTGAGATGGTTTGGACATGTCCAGAGGAGAGATAGTGAATATATTGGTAGAAGGATACCGAGTTTTGAACTGCCAGGCAGGAGGCCTAGAGGAAGACCAAAGAGGAGGTTTATGGATGAAGTGATGTAGTGATGTTGGTGTGAGAGAAGAGGATGCAGAAGACAGGGTTAGATGGAGGCAACTGATTTGCTGTGGTGACCCCTGAAGGGAAAAGCCGAAAGGAGAAGAAGAAGAAAGACCATTTACCCACGAAGCCTAAGACCTTTGTCTTTTTAATTTCCATTGTGTGATTGAAATTCTGCACAAACTCCGCTAACGCTAAGCATCACTCAATATATGCTTCTAGGGACCATTATAGGACATTTCAGGCCATGAATTAGAAGAGAAACAACGAAGCACCTTGTATTTCTACTTAATTCAGGAAAGGACTTTAAACTTTCCTGAATGGCTTGACAGTGCATTACAATTGTTACTAAGCCCTATTTACATTGATGGAAAAAGTATTTCAGGGGCAGATCATTGCATAACATGCAACGTCAAGGTAATGAAAAATTTCTCAGAAAAACATGACTTTTCATACATTTCTGATCCATTTATGACATTTGCTCTGTAAAAATTTCCCATAAATAAAACAACTAAGAACTCTTGAAGCTAATTAAAGCATGAAAGTTCCTAGCTTGATTTCAGTTTTTCCCTCTCACCTTAATGCCGACATATTCAAAGGGAACAATTGGCCTCTCCAGGGAGGGGAGGCTGGCCTCATCTAAAGGCTCTCCCACCATTACTTTCGTCGCCACCTTTATGAAGTCCACACCAATGGTTTTTGACACGAATGGAAAAGAGCGAGACGCACGCAGGTTACATTCGATTACCTAAAAGATGACAATATAAATGAGTTAATTTCAAAGTGCGCAATTAAAGACAGACAAAAGACACAGAACCAACAAAGTATAAACACAAACACTCACTGTACAAATGGCCAGATTACATATGCATACATTTTCTGCATACAAACTGTAACACAAATATGAAAACTAAGAATCTAAATCATAAAATCCATACAGGTTCTGCTTCTGAATTAATTTCCTGTCAAGTGTAAAAATGTTCATCCATCATTCAGCAACACCCTGAGGAGATTCACCTACCATGACATCGCTGCCTTTAACCAGAAACTGGACATTAAAAGGTCCAGAGATTTCAAAAGCTTGTGCGATTTTCCGGGTGGCAATTTTAACCTGAAAGTGAAGGAAAAACAGCAAAAACATAACACACAGCTTGCGATGAAGTATTAGTTGGATAATTTATTACATTACATATGGTATAGTTTGAGTTTTTATATGGCAGCTGAGAGTTATTTAAACGTGTACTCTGCATGCACATGTATGCACCATGCTCAGCGGTATCTTTGTTGCTATATATTTCTCTCTTCTTTTTCTCTTGTTTTTCTCTTTTTTTATTAAGTAACTTAATTTTTCTATGGTAAAACTGGAGCTACTGTGTCAGTCAGTCGAACATAACCCCATGGCCTCATTTGTCTAAACATGAGATCAGCTGATTAAACTGAAAAGGACTGGCAAACATATCGGAGGATTTGTGGTGAAAAATTTCCCCACTTAGGGATCAATAAAGTATGTATCAATATAGCACTTTACTCACAATCATAAGCAAGTATTAATAAGACAAAAACGTACCGTGTGTCTGTGTGTTCCTTTTGATGCTGAGGATACACAGTGTTGAGACCAGAAAAAAATTGTTTTTCATAACAGAACCCCTTCATTTACCTTTTCGAGTGCCCCTTGGCTAATAGTCTGGGTTGGGAGCATCAGTGTGGCATCTCCTGAATGTACTCCCGCATCTTCCACATGCTCTGTTATGGCATGGACCAGAACCTGGACAGAAGCATTAGTATCATGTCATCTACCTGTCATTAACATTATTTGCATGCAGCTCTGCGCTCTGATAGGTGACAGATATACCCCCTCAAGGCAAGTCAGCTTTTGCAGCCTTGGTCTGTTCTCTGATTAGAATTATTCAGGTTTAGAGGCAAATGGCCTCCAGACATGTCTCTATACCTACCGCATGTCACAGTGCACAAAAAGGCACTCGAGATGTCAGATTGAATGCTTAACTGTGTATTTGGAGAAATTAAGTCAACACTTATTGAAAAACTGTTTGAATAAAAGATCTTTGATTGTTGATGGACTAGCTAAGAAACAATCTGTGTCGATATTCAGTATCAACACAACAGGTTCCAACATTTCACTCCCAGGAAAGGTAATTTGTATCACTGTGCGACTTCGAGCAAGTGTGTGTGTATCTGTAAATGAGCTGCTGTGTCATTACCTCATTTAAACTGCTGCTAACCACAACATTCATTTGCACTCTTCAGATAGAGGCTGTAATTAATACCCATTATCTGACTTTTCCACACCCCCACACATATACAGCCTGGCCAGGAATAATGAGTCCTGTTTAGTGTTCAATGAATGGACAGCTTGTTAATGTGATACTGACGATAATGGAGGGACTGCATTCAGGGAAAATAGAGAGAAAAAAATGTACCATTCAACCGGACAGCCCACATTCAAAGTGGCACCCTTGAAATGTCTCCCATCCTAAACAATAGAAATTCAGATAGGATGTCCAGGACCTTGGTCGGTACATTAATGCAAGAATCTATACATTACCTGCCGTCCCAGGTCAGGTTCCATGTGTGTTTGTTGTCTTGTTACAATCTAATTCATTTATTGTGTTTTCTATTCCAAGACACTAAGACATTAAGGCAGAATGTGAGATTAACCCTTTTTGATATTCTATATAGTATAAAGACAATATGCCTAAAGTGGTACCTCATCAATTTCATACACTTGTTGTGTACTATAGCACTTTCAGACTGGAGCTGCTCGACATATGAGTTTTTTGAGATATGAGATAATAAGGTAATGACAAGATCGAAAATCCAAGATAGAAACCGTGCTTTGGGACACCACCGCTAGTTACGGAGGTATACAATACAGGAACTTATTCTTTCCCAAGTGTTGGCACATAGATACATCAGACCGTGTGTATGCGCTTGACTTTTGCTTTTCCCTTCATATTTATCATTGTTGGGAAAAAAAAAAGATCTTATTAAAGTTGGAGTGCGAGACGCATCCTTTGCTTTCTTGTCTTTATTTGCTTTATGTCCAATTTTTAAAGAAAAGCTAATAATGATTACTTTTCACTGACGTGTATTGTACTCTGAAGGTGCGCACACAACCTGCGGCATAAACATGCACATTCTCCAGCCTCTGCTGTCTGAAAAGGAGGATTTTGGCCCTAAATGAATGCAAGCAAAAATAAAATAATTTCGTATCAACACATATCACCTCCATTTTGCTTTTATTTGTGTATTCCTTTTTCCCCATCAACTGCTGTCTGGACTATAATGCCTTTTCACAGAAGATGAATGAGATTACTTCCACTTTATTCATCCACTGTGCTCAATATCTGTCCTACCTCTACACTAACCTGCAAAAGACTGAGTAATGACAGGTCACGGAGATGAATAACAATGACAATGTTATAAATCTAAATATATTCAAACAGGGGGTCAATATGAACAAAACAGGGACAAAAAATATTGTCCGCTAGTGAATTAGCATGGCATTGAGTCTAGCACTCCTTTAAATACTGAGAGCGAGAGGCAAGTATTTGTATCATCAAACAGAACAAGGCAGTAACGCTCACCTTGCCTCTCTTGGCAACAGCATCCACTTCCACCTCTCTGGCACCGCGGATGAACTTGGTGATGACTACCGGATGTTCCTGCAAGAAAGTCAGCATGTCTCTTAATCTAGCATTGAATCGAAGGTGAAATAAAGTAAAGCCTTGTGTGTTTGTGGAGTTAATTGGTGGGAATATCATATATGATCCCCTGGATTTGGTATCCATGGTAGCATCTGCTGTTGTCTGTGGGCCACACATTTCAAAATGTTTTATCTATTTCTCCCCCAGCTCCTGCGTTGCTCATGCGATGTGAACTTCTTATTGTTAAATTAAAGCAGAAGGTCACTGTTCACAAGAATATGAGACTAGTCTGTTTAAACCCGTTCAACCACTATCTGATTCCTTGGGCTCTTGCAGTGCTCAGATACCCCTGGACCTCCTGGGCATTCAGTAAACTAGAGCCGCACACTGACTAGCCAACAGCCATGCCAGCTGGTAGCATTAGTTAATTGAAAGCAAGGGGATAGAGCAACATGAAAAAGAGTCAGCGAGAGAGCGGTTGTGTGCGTGTGTCATGTTGATTCAGTACAAGAGAGAGCAGAATTAAAACATGGAAATACAGCATATGGAGGCGTGTCTCTCTCATGTGGATTTGCACTCGGGGTGTTAACCTTGATCTCACCTGGGACACCTGAGTGGCCTCCTCCAAGAAGCGTTTCATCTCCTCCTCTCCGTGCACGACGTTCATCGCAGAGCCACTGGCGAGAGACAAGCAGGAGAGACTGAGTGAGTGAGTGAGTGAGTGAGTGAGTGAGTGAGTGAGGAAGAGAAAACAAAAGGCCACAGGAGAGGAAGAGAAGCAAGCAAACAGGAGAACATACGAGCTTCAAATGATCGTTCAGAACACTCATTATCTCTTCGTTGCATCATTATTACCATCGGGAACGAGGTCTAGAAACAGTCGAAATAGGGAAGGGGGAGAATATGAGAAGAGCAGTTATTTAGGTCGAAAAGCACTCCAGGCTCTTGAAAACAAGTTCAGAAACATAGTCATTAAAAAAACAACAGATTTAGGCTAGTTTTGTTGTGGCTGTTGTTGTTTTATTTCAAACGACTAGATAGGATATCCTGTTGATTAAGACAGAGGAGTTGAGAGAAACACGACAGAGAAATGCCACCAGCTTGGAGCAGACGTTCACGTCTCAGTCGATTGTGGATCAGAGGTGCACATATGTCCCGCTCATTTAAGTACAAGCAACGCGTATTATAAACAGACAAATCCTTGTCCATGAGCCTATTTAGTCTATGCAAGACTGCTGTCTGAAATTTCACATGAGTCCAGTCTTTTAATCCATCACGCAGGCTTCTATTGCCTGATAAGACATGTTAATAATAATGATGAGTTAGCCAATGAATCGGTTGAACGCTCTCGCCTCACCTCCTATTGGCGCATTCTATTCTCACCCATACCAGGTATTTTGGTTTGGGTGAGAATGGAATATTCTTTAACACATGAGAAATTTTGTTGAGAGATCTGTATCCTGTTTTTTCCCCCAACAAAAATCAAGAAAAGCATCTAAAATACCACGCAAAAGCACAATTCAACAAACACATTGAATATAAAACGATGGAATGACAATAAATTCAACTGATATACTTTCACACAAGTGAGTAAAGTGATTTCCATGCTGGGATGTATTACTTAACTCACTTGTCACTCACACAGGTTTGCTTTCACAGAAAAAGAAATCCTTCAGAACTACAGTGCATTAGCATTTCGTTCTGTCTTGCCAACATCGGCTTTTGCAAATTCTGTAAACAACAAAATAAGACAACTTCCAAATGCTCAAGCTTTGGATTGACATCTTGGTGGCCAGAAACCACTTTGAAAACAGAAAGATTGCTGCTTATGCACATCACTGCAAGTAAGACCACTAGTGTCACTTCAATTATACTGCCGAGCAAATGTTCTCAAAGAGAAAGGTAAAGCTGGATTTTGTACGTATGCAAATAAAACATGGATTTGAAGACACTTCATTATCAGTTATGTAGTTTTGCATGCATGTGCATTTCAAGGTTATGACAAGTTGAAGCCTCAATCTGAAAAAGAAGAAAATATTCTAGTTTAAATGTGTGTTGTGTACTTAAAAATGTTCCATATGTGTCTATAGACACATTTCACACCAGGGTACCATGAGTAACAGGAGACACTGTAACTACATCTGGTTGAAAGAGGCTCCATAAAATACAGACGCATGTTATTTATGTCATGAAAACAACAACGTGATACAAATCTTTTTTATTATCTGTCATAATTTCCTCATTTCCAAATTATTTGCAAGACAATGTTATCAATTCTGCATTCATCACAAACAGATTTGACACACAGTAGATTTAAGTTAACACATAACACTCAAAATATACCAAAATTCTACACATAGAGAGATACATCACCATATATAAGACACTTTCAGTCTTTCAAAACGTCCCAAAAAAAATTTGTCCTGCAAGCAGACAGACCCTAATTACGACCTCTGCTGGACAGAGATGTCCCTGCAACTTTGAATAAACTTGGAGACCAATATTTTAGATCAATCATTATTGTGTTCTGTAGAGATGAATCTGTGAAGTAGCTATGGAGAAATTTTTAGATTTTTAACACTCCAAAAAAATAAGTTCTGTTGTGGTGTTTGCATTGGAATTTTGACAGAATTCATAACATGTTACCCATCTTGTTAAATATGTTGTTAGAATGAGTCAGTCAATGAATCCTCACGTATTCACATAACCCACTCCAATAAATACTGTATGTTGACTGATGTCTATTAAAACTCACCTGAGAACATAGGAGGGGCGCAGCAGACATGGATAGCCAACCTGGTTGGCAAAGGCAAAAGCATCTTCCTAAAGGCAGAGAATAACACAGAAAAGCGCATTGGGTTTAATGCTTTCACTCATTCCCCTTTTGGTTTTGTGTTCTTCCATTCACTTTGTGTGAAAAATAAGGCAAGAAAGAGGAAGAAGTTTAACAGTTGGAAAACGGATGCATGTCCTCATCATCCCCCCCTCTCTATTCTGTGTCTCTGCATGTCTAGCCATTTCTCTCCATCATTAACAACTGTTCACTCGCCAGGTGGCTTACCATTAACAAACACAAAACAGCTTCCTAGAGACACAAGACAAACATCTCCCCACAGCGCTCTCTGAATTATTCCAGTCCAATAAAAACAAAACGTTTCTTCACAATCTGCAGGGAAATACAACATGTGGGTAGACTCTGGAGAGACACAAAACTTTATTTGTGCGTATTGGCTAATCACTCCTTATGGTAACTGAATACATGAGCAGGGTAATGGAAGAGACATATTTCAGTGCTTCCACTGAGGGGCTCCATTATGACGTTACCATGAGCGAATTAAGAGGTGAATTATAAGAGTAGTAAGTGAGGTGGTTCAATACATAATGAGGATTGTGGGAAAGGTTGTTGTGATGCTATATGGTGTGATGTTATATGGCTAAACTGACAGCAATAATGTGTTTATGAAGTAAATAATACATATAAAAAAAACCAGAAAATTATATAAGTACTGTACATTGAAAAATCCGACTTGTAGCTGATATTTAAGTAACGATGCTGCCAGGACATAATTCGGTACAACACATTTGGTATGGTTGGGCTATGTAGTGGAAATACACTATTTAAGGCCTTAGATTCCTTATTTTTCCTCTACAGGTATACTTTTTTTTTTTTAAATTAGCTCAGAAATAATACAACTAATAGGTTTTTCTAAGCAGTTCCATAAGTATGCAAAACTAATTACATGACAATGGACTTTAACAGAAAATGTCACTTCACCTGCATGAACATGCTCCTAACATTTTGAGCTCACCTCATCACTGCAAACAAATTTACTGGAAGACATTTTCCTTAATGTTTGTTGCCTACAAAACTACTGAATTTTTTTTTTCTGGTGGATTATAACATCTCCTTGTGTAGAAGTACAAGATTTACAGTTTACGGTGCTAATCACAAAATGTCATGTTACAGTATTTTATTAATGACTTTCATTACAATAGTTTGTTTTCTCTCACCAGGGAGCTGAGAGCTCTCCACGGAGCTTGTGCCACCCCAAGGTCATCGAGTATACCAGAGAAGACGGAGCGCTCCTCAGCCCGGTCGATCTGCAGGGGGCTCGTTCCCAGAATCTTTACCCCATTCAGGTGCAATGGGATGGCCAGGTTGTTGGGGATCTGGCCTCCTACTGACACAATGCTGCCCGAGCAACCCTGGAGAGGAAAGGATGGATGACAAAATATGTGGAGGATAATAAAAAGAAGATAAAAAATAGGCAGGAGGGGAAGGAAGAGAAGGGAAAGGAGCAAAAGAGATGCTCTGTCAGGTCTCGGAGTTTCTACTGGGGGCCTATCAACTGAGATGAACAGTTTGAAACCTGTGCTCACCGCCAGTCATTCTTAGCACTGATCACATGGTGACAATATGAGACAAACACACCTGATCCTAGATGGCCATGGGTTTAATAATCACAATTGTGTGTGTTTCATGTTGTGAATGAGAACATCTGCTCCTTTTAATAATAACATGCAACCCCTTTTCCTGTCTGGCTGATCCAAAAGGGATCCTGTTTCCATGGCAATGCCAGGTTGTATTTCTTCATTATTCATGGGGCGAGGCTCGCGCTCCTGTCCGGGGTTTATCTCCACGCTCTAATGCCATATTTATCACATTCACATGCAGGAAGCAAGAGAGGGCTGTAGCTGTGAGAGAGGGATTGATGGTAATGTTATCACCCTGAACAAACAAACACTTCATCAGACTCCGATCTCATCGCAACTTTAACTGGATTACAATTCCTCTGCAGGGAAGAAAACAGTGGACGTTGGAACACACTTCAGTGAGGAAACTCAGAGGTGTGAAAGGTCAGCTGGGCCCTGTTGCACACACCAGCACTTGAGAACTTACATACAAATGAAGTCTGTGAAATCATATATCGTCTTGACAACTTCATGACCAATATAATAAAAGGTAAATTATAATAACTATGTATACCAGTGGTTCCTAACCTTGTTGGAGGTACCAAACCCTGCCGGTTTCATATGCTCACTCACCGAACCCTTCGTTAATTAAAAATTAAAAATTAAAAATTAAAATTTAAGACAGAAGTATATGTTTTTTCTGTTGTATTTAATGAATTGTGCATTAACGTCACCTTTTTCAAAGAACAAAACCAAGACAGTGCATGAACTCAGATAAAATGACCTACCTACAAATCAGTGTGACTTCTGCTGTTGTTACTGAGAGACCAGTTTAGATATGCGTGGCTTCATCTTGGCAAGTGCTACTCTTATGTCATTTTCACAGCAAAGTCTGTTTCTTTTGTTTTCCATGCGGCTTAAGGTAGTGTTCCTTTATTTTTGCCAGTGCCAGACTAGAGTTGCTCAACATGACATTGCAAATCATGCAAAACGCTGACTCACATCATGTTCCGTTATACAGTACATGTAAATTCATGTTGCACATATTCGTATGACCGCTTTCTTTTTTTGCTCAACATAGTTACTATGAATTAAAATGTTAAGAATGCAAACAGATGTCGTACCATCATGACAGGCATAAATCGACTACTGAGTGCGCAAAATCCCATGTAGCACAGGTAGGCTAATCGATGTAGCTTGATCACCTGCAGCCAGTGATGGCTAGGGGGGGTGTCATCACGATTTGACACAATGTGTCAAACGTACACAGTGATTCGTGTATGTTTGGCAAAAACAACCGACACATCGTGTTGGGTGTTTTGTCTTGACCTCCGTCTCCGCGGAACCTGTGAGACCGACTCACCGAACCCCTAGGGTTCGATCGAACCCAGGTAAAGAACCACTGATGTACACTCAGAATGTTGTTGTTATAATCAGCATTCTATACATTGTGATACTGATCTACTGAGTCTCCATGATGTGAGTAGACCTACACTTGATTCAAAAACAGCCACAAAAATGTTTTTGGTAAGAATACAAATTTATAGCAGCACAATAAATTATTTCTATTAAAAAATAATACAATAATAGAATCAACAGGATGAGGATAGCACTGTTGGACGGGTGTGTACCCTACCTACAGAGGTCTTGGTCTCCGCACAGAGGCAGTGGGTTTCAATCCCGGTCATGTAATTTGCCGAATGTCAATCCCGCACCCCTTTTTCACTGTCACATTTTTTTACCTCTTCTAACAAAAGCTAATCTAAATAAATCTAAATAACTAAATTTAATAAAAGCAAAAATAGGCTAAAAAAAAAGATGACATTCATGAAAAATCCACATACCTGCAGCTAAAGTAAAGCCATCTAACTTCGATTGTAATGTAGCACTCCGTAACACATACCACATTACAGATTCATTCAGACAGAAAGAGAATACTGTAATCTCGCTCTATACATTTTAGAGTATATAAAAACATTTTACAGTAAGTGGAGTTGTCGACAGTGCTTGTGCTGCCATTAATATAGCACTTTCCTAATATTTTGCATGAAGAAAAATCCAAATCTGATGCTTCTTTTCTTAAATTCGAGACTTTTTATCATTGAAAATAATTTTGAAGCAGCAGAGCCAGCATACACTTTGCAGGAGTGACTGCAGACATGGTGAAGCCTTCAGTATTTGTTGATTCAGTTTATGCTTTCTTGTCATTCACACCATTGTGCACACACCGTCGTTCCAAGGTATAAACCTTGACCTGACAGTCATAACCTACGGCAAAAATGCACTGAGACAGGATCTATCCTAGGTCGCTTGCTTGCTTGGTTGTTTCATCAATAACCCCGCAAACCCTGCCAACCTGCTAACCCTGGAATCAGAATATTTCACAGAATTCTACTATGTTCAAAATTCAATGTGCTGCTATCATCATTTATTGAAAGCCTTAACTGTTCAGAATGTATAAGTGTTGTACATGAGAGTATTTAAGAAATAAGCTAACAATTTGGTTCTTCATACAGCAATTAGATTAGGCGACAAAAATGTGTTTGTTGTGAAGTTAAAATTAATGTGTTGTTTTATTATGAATGATGTCAGAACCATAAGACATCCTCACCAGTAGAAAATTGTGTGCTATGATGTTTGAACATGGATGAGAAGGAAAAACACATTAACCCAAAATTACTTTCGGTTTATGGGATGGAAAAGCCTGGTTGATTGCATTTAGATCTGTCAGCTTTTTGAATGATTTATGGTTGATTGGTTGACTTGTATTTGCTGTGTTAACTGGCTATGTTCCTAAGGTCTGCTGAATGGCAGTTTATCTCCAGGTTTAGCAACAATGGACTGGTCAAAATCTTTCCCACACACAACCTGGCTGAAATGTCAGCTTTTCTCAGTAGTAATTGTTCAAAGGCAGTTCATGTATTGAGTAAGAATGAACAGATTAACAAATAATGAGCAAGATGAAGTCAGAGTGAGGTTCCAAATACCAAATTCAATAGATTTTCATTGAACCGCCAAACAGACTTGGATATTTGATATTACATCTATCCATCCATACATGCTGTGGACAAGAAGATTGCGATCTTCCTATCAACAGCCAAATATCGGCCTTGCGGGTCACTGGGCCCCACCGGATACAGGTGAGAGGTGGGGTACGCCCAGTGACTCTTCGCCGGGCCACACAAAAGAAAGAAACAACCACTCACGCTAACACTCACACCGTTGGAAAATTTGAAATGATCAATTCTCCCAAGCTGCATATTTTTGGAAGTGGGCGGATGCTGGAGAACGTGGAGAGAACTCATGAAAACAGGGGGAGAACATGCAAACTCCACACACAAAATAAATTAAACCCAAGGCCTTCTTGCTGTGACGAAACACCACTACCTGCTGTATTACTGTGCCACCATAATCTTTCATCTAATCCATTCTAAACAAATAATATTTTTCAGATGATGCCAAGTAATGCTGCTTACATTTTAAAACCAGTTTTGTTCTTTACAATTATTCCTGAGCAGCACCCATATACCAAAACAAATTAGGAATCTCTGGTGAGAAGAATCATTATATTATTACACGCATTCATGTCCCTGCTAATATTGTGGGTTTTTTGTTTATATTCCACAAGTTTTCCTTATCTCTGTGCTGGGCTGCATGATTGATTTCCTTTATTATTATCTATGCATTGTGCAACTAACCAATACTATTCAAGCTGCCGGGAGCACTGTATTGATTGCAGTGAAATATTTCAATCGAATTCTACTCAATATCTATGAATACATAAGCAGTTATTATCAATGATATAGCCTGTGATAGCCTGTTGAATTATCTCTCTCCTGATGCATTCTGGGATAGACCCGGCAACCCAGACTAGGATAGCAGATTGTGTGTAGAAGTAAGTCAAATGACAATGCACAATGTTCACCTCTTGCTCGGTGATGTCCAGGATGCGTTCCAGGGTCAGCTCCTCAAAGTAAAGTCGATCACACTCATCAAAGTCGGTGCTGACCGTCTCGGGGTTGTGGTTGACCACCACTGTCTTTTTGCCCATCTGTCTCAAGGCCCTGATACTGGACACTGCGCACCAGTCAAACTCAACACTGCTACCTAGTGGATCAAACCAATGGTGTTGAAAATGTTGGTCATAAACAGGAATCTCTATGAGAAGGACACATACTTTATTTTCCTGGAGAACAACACTTTATGATAACTCTTGCGTTGTAAGTAATGAATATAAAAACTTTCAGTTCAAGCAGTGGAATCATGTCAATGATGGTATTGATATACCTTAATCAGCAAAACCATGACAATCAGACTGACAATTAGGTTTCTTATAAAAAACATTGACTTACCGATGTGGTAAGGCCCACAACCCAGAACCATGATCCCCCGGTCTTTAAAGTCAAGATCATGCTCCTAATGGAGTGAATAAATTGATGAAACCATCGTCAATGGAACCCTTTTGTGGGTATGAGTAATTCTTTAGGACAGCAAATTCTAATGTTGACATTGACTGGAATAATCGCATGCATTATATCAGTATATTTTCTCCTCTTAGTTACCTGACCATGATATGTACAGTATAGGTAGTTGGTCATGGCTGGATACTCTGCTGCCAAGGTGTCAATCTGAGAAGTGTCAGAAAAAATACATGGAATGATTCTAATAAAGGAGTATGTTTAATATCACATCTGTGAAACACTAGACCTCTAATGTTATTCACTGCTACTTTTGATAAATAACATTCCATTCAGGAATAAATATTTTCAACTACAGTAGTACCTTGACATATGCATTTAATCTCTTCTGGGACCGAGCTCGTATGTCAATTTCAAAGTATCTCAAACAATTTTTCCCCAAAGCACGACTCATTCCTCAGATTTTTGCCTGTACTTCAAACAACAATATGTGTCATATCCCAAAAACCTTGTATGTTGAGCCGCTCATATGTCAAGGTAATACTTTAAAAGGTTTAGAGAACATCGAATGAGCAGTCAAGGTTTTTGTAGGACTAAAGCCATGTATCTGGAGTATGCTTAGTTGTAGAAAGTCTGTGGAGGACACCTAAACATTTAGTCAGCTACATCTGTGAACACTCACAGATGTAGCTGACTAACTCCTTGAACACTCACCTGTTTGACCCAGGGTTTGATGCCCTGACTGAGCCTCAAGTTTCTGGCCGCTTGCTCAGTGGAACCCAGAATCTGACCGACCTGACGATCTGAGAAGCCATCCTGTTTGGCCTTCAGTAGCAGGTCCTTGGGTACTGTGTCACTGATGGGGGAGAAAATGACTAACTCTAACAACATAGCCAACCATTTAAATACGTGCAACCATACTTTCAAACAGTTTAAAAATCATTAAACGGACTTTCAGATTAAGTCCATCCAGAGTCAGTGCCTCTTTCATCTTTGTTCAGTTTTTAGTGGTGTGCACTTTTGAGGCTGGTTTATCTACAAAGGGTTGAATGTGAATTTAATCATTAGGATCATGACCAAAATTTAAATCTAGTCACACCACGGGGACCAGACAACAGGCTGACTTGTGCCATAACCACTTCTTCTGTAATGGCAAAAGAAAAGTGCATGATTTAGTGTTAATTTCATTTTGGTACCACATTACGTCACCTGCGCGGTAGAGGTTAGCAGAGTCTGTCACATCTCATTTCTTAAGCATTAAAGTTTAAGGACCAATACGTCTGGGAGGAATGTGGTAGTGATTGGAATGAATCCCACTAAAGCAAATGAACAAAACTGAGAGTTTTTTAAAAAAAAATTTTTAACAGTTTGCTGTCTGATGCTCTTCTCGTAAAAATGTAAATTTTCGAGTCCGCTGACATATGAGGATCAGTTCAATGAGTAGGTCATGACTACGTCATTGATGAGCACAGCAGGAAGCTGCCACCTCAGAGAGATCAATAACATTTAAAAAGGCCCAATTGCCAGATCACAGGCACGGAAGGGCAGCAATGTAAGACCAATTTAAAAGTATCTATAAAACATTAATGTGAAAATTTAGTAGATAAATAGTGTCAGAATTAAAGTTAGGCATGAAGAGGTAGATTTGCTTTCTACACAAATTCAAACAGTTTTGGGCCTGTTGGATATGTAAGTGCTCTTAATCTTCGTGGCCCAACCTCTTCATTACCATTTTAAGTAAAAGCGAAAGGCATGAAGATGAGAAGAGGTGTTTGAAGATGCTTGGATTTTCTGTTAGGAATTTCATTGCATTGAAAAACCCTGCAGCTTGTTGAGAGAAAGATTTTTGATTTTTTTTTTAGATAGGTTGCGGTGTCACAAATAGGTCATGACAGGGGATATGTGGCATTTTGTTTTTTGTATTTAGTAGGTGAAAAGATATTTTTTTCTCTGTGTCACCTTTTTAAATTACTGCTCAACAACATACACATCCCTTTTTAAAACACTGGCCATGTAAATGTGCTAAAAACAGATTAAAAAATGTTTTGGCTGTTACAATGTTACAGCCTCTTGGATAGCAGTTTAGTCTGATGTGACTGACATCAGGTAAAAAACTGTACATTCAGTGCTGTAAAATATTCATTCCTATTGGATTTGCCAATTAAATGGTTTATTATAGCCTTGCTAAATATTTCCTATTTTTTGTTGAGTCAAACACACGGATCTTTTTTTTCCATTCGGCTTTTCCCTTCAGGGGTCGCCACAGCGAATCAGTTGCCTCCACCTAACTCTGTATTCTGCATCCTCTTATCTCACACCAACTACCTACACAGATACACTATGACAAATCTGATATTAATCTTTTCATTTCTGATATTGAAACTTAGCATGAAAGAGTACAATCATTAATGTCATACAGAACAGGATGCATTTCTGAGCGTTTCTGCTCTGAATAATATCACTACTACTGTTGCTTCGTAGCTCAATGAAAATTCATTCTAAGTCTGAACTATTTAAGGAGTCCATACTAATATGATTCTTGTAGAAATGAAGAATACATTTTTAAGGACTTTCCTCATTCTTGATAATAAATATCCTCCAGTCCCAACCATACACTTTCAGACTGCTGAGCAGCAGAGCCTGAAGTCCTCCTGCAGACAGTTCTATGCAGTCTGGCAGCTGCCTATTGTAGTGAGCTCAACTCAGTGCCCCTTCCTCCACAAGCAGTGGAGACTACAGCAGTCTTCTGTGTGTCAGTAAGTTGCAGTGGCACCCACCAGACGCCCAGCCATTAAATATTTAACAGTGTAGTCAGAGAGAAGCAGTAGGCTACCTGTGGCTGAGCAATGAAAATTCTCAGTGGCTGCTCCAGGTAAGAGCCTCCGGGCAAAGAGAGGCAGCTAAGACCAGGCAAGCCATAGGAGAAAAGGAACCCGAGACGTGACGGTACCGGGATCCACCACTGTTCTCTTTTCTACTGAGGATTCAGTTATTTTGAGAAGGAACCCAAGACTCCATTCTGGCTTCTAATATGTGTTTTTTCCTTTTCTAATTACAGTGGGTAATAACTGAAGCATCACCAAATAAAAGTGATGTTGGTGAGAGTTTATAGTGCATGTGAATCATAAAACTTCAAAAGGAAAGTGCAAGATTGGAAAAATAACATTCTTGTCCAGACAAGAATCAAACTTACAAGTTAAAGTAGAACTTCTACAGAACAGAAATCTAAAAATAACTGAGAGGCTGGTGGACCAATCAGTGTGTGTGTGTGTGTGTGTGTGTGTGTGTGTGTGTGTGTGTGTGTGTGTGTGTGTGTGTGTGTGGCTGTACCTCCTGTGGTTTGCCAGGTGCTGCTCCAGCTGCGTTATCCTGTGGAGTTTGTGGAGGAACCACTTGTCTATGGCTGTCAGTTGGTGGATATGATCAATGCTCATGCCGCTGTGGAGGGACTTAAAAGTAGGGACATGAAACAGATTAGGATGTTAGATGTAATTTCATCATCTTCAAGATTTTCTCGGTTCATTCATGCCGAACGCTGGAGTATCCGGAAACCAGATATCAAATATTTTTCATGAAAGTAATTCTCCACTCGACTGTGATCACAATCATATACTACAGAGGGACGATAAAAACTATCACTGTAAATTGTTTTAATCTGTTACTCCTTCAAAAACAAGAATAACATATCACTTGGCTAATCTTGGGCTTTTATCACAACCATCATCAGCCTGTGTCATGACAGAGGTCGTGCTTTAACAGTAGCTTAGTGAATATATTTTATCATTTTTAAAATAAATTTCTGGCCAGAAAAATTATTTTACTCAGTGAAATCATGCAGCAATACTTTCATTGTGTAGTTTTATTGTCTCACTGCATAATCATTTCAAATATTTCCACGTGTAGAAGTGGCAAAAAAATGCATTTGTTCTTGAGTGGTGATGCCTGAGCTGTGCAACATGAGTGAGACCAAAAACACTCACAACACAGAATTGTATCCATTTGTGCCTTTGTTGGTTATCACACATTAATGAGTGAATAAATGCTGGGGAGGAGGTGTGTTTTATGTGTGTTTTTTCCCCAGCAGACCCTGCTGACCACCTTTACATATTATAACTCCTGTTTGATGGCGTTAGTGATAAGATGAGGGTCATTAATCTCTGATGGTGTCACCATTTTACATGATCTCACTCTGCACCTGAGGAGACAAAGGTATCTTCTATGACAGTTTCTGACACCAGTGTGACCTCACACCTTTCCTCTCTGCTTATAAAAGACTGTTCAAGTGCTTGACATGTGAACATTTTTCATCTGCCACATCTCCTGCCCTGATATGGATGCCCTTTTAGAAGTTCATATGATTCTAAGAGGGGAAAAAGACAACAAAAAATATAATCACGGACATGTGTTTCATCCTTCCCAATATAGAATTTTTAAAAGACCCTGCTTAGAAAAATAATTAAATAAATTACACTGCACAGTTATTTTATCCCTGTGTATCTATTTACCTGATTAACACTTCAAAGGTAAGTATTTCCAAGCAATTACGCTTCACCACTAGCCAGGTAGGTAGAGCAGGGACTCATTTTGATCATTTTTACACAACAGTTTTTGTTTGACCTCAGAATTGGACTTTATTGAAGAACTGTTAATCATTATTGATGTTAGGGAGGATTAGTGTACCTTGGCGATAGAGAAGATGCGGGTGCTGGAGGGCACAGCCAGCTCCTGTCGAAGGTCCTGAGTGTCAGCCCACGCTTTTTTGAGTGGCAGCCAGGGCACAAAGCCATCTACTGATGGATGACACATCCTCAGGGCCTTCTGCACACTCTCCTCAAATGTCCGGCCCACTGCCATCACCTGAACCCAGACGAGAGCAAAGCCTGGAATCATCAATGTGCATGAAGAAGAAAAAGCAGGGAATAGAGTGAGCCTTTATTTATCAGTCCCTACCTCTCCAACACTCTTCATGGCACTGCCTATTTCTTGGGACATGCCCTGAAAGCGGTCCAGGTCCCAGCGTGGGATCTTGGTGACGATGTAGTCTAGACTGGGCTCAAAGCATGCAGTGGTCTTCTGTGACACAGCGTTCTTAATCTCTGGCAGGGGGATGCCCAGAGCCAGTTTCGCAGCGACAAAAGCTAAGGGATACCTGTGAGACACGGAGGTACAGAGACACCCAAATCAACAACAGGCTGAAGCTTCAGTATCACACTTGTATTATTAGAATGATCACACGTTATTGATCTTAATCAAATCTGTTAAATAATATTGAGATAAGATAATCCTTTATTGTCCCACAGTGGGGACATTTGTGACTCCTATATTGAAATTATTGACTCCTATATTCTGAGTTACTGAAATACTACATGATTTCTTGACAAAAATTTGTTGGCAAAATCCATTGTACATAATAAATCCAAGTTATTTTTTCTTTTAATTAAACAGTATTTAACTTTTAGGTTCTCACGTTGATATTTCATTTTGTCGTGACAAATAACACTGATTTCAGTTTAATATCACATGAACTTGGACTGACCTATGTCACTTTCTTATAGAAAGTGACAGAGAAAAACTCATCTTCATAATATATTCTACGGAGACTGCAGACTTAGTGCATTATGTGGAATTCTTGATGCATTACATTCCATGCTACTTATTAACCTATCAGTGGGTGAGCATGCCCAAGAAGCAATGAGTATAGATGGATGACTCATACAGAATTCTAAAACAATTAGTTGTGTTGTGAAATACATACACTTAAAGAATATCCATTACACATTTCGGTCATTAGCCATTCCCCTGAAGAGGTTAAAAAAATGTCCACATTAGGGCAACATGCTTTTTTCTTTTTCCACCTTAAGTGACTCAAAATAGACCACTAGTTGATCAAATGTACTGTACCAGGGACTGTTCATCTGACAATTTTTTGTAAATATAAAATTTATGAAATTGTACAAAAAAATTGTCTACAAGAGAAAAGGATGGAAATTCATATTTCCCATCTTGATTGATTAACTGGGGTCTTATTGGAGACCCCAGTTAATCAATTTAAAGATCCCTTGGCATATCCAAACTCCACTGCAGGTTTTACTCAGCAGGGCTCATTATAAATCTTGTCTGGAGAAACTAAACTGTATAGTTTGTGCTTGTAAATTTCAATAGTTAATTTTCCAATCACACAAGAGGTATCACACAATAAAATGCTTCTATTTATGGAGACGATGATGGAAGAAATTAAGCAACCTTGTTTCCTATTCTTCTCTGTTTAAAACCACAAATGAGCAGCACCAATCACGTATTAGTGACAAAATGGCAGTGGTTAAAGTTGTTTGTGAGGTGAAGTAAAAATAAACATTTTAATTATCACAGAAAGAGAAGTTTATTGGGTGGCATTGGAGGGTGAGGGTGTACTTCCAACTATATACTGCACAGTTATCTAACAGTCTGGGACAAAGGAGCAGCAGAGTAACGGTATGTTATACTCGTATTAATATTTTCTATATCTTGACCTTAAGTCCCTAAAATATATCTTTGAAGTGTCTTACCTAAAAAAACACTTGTATTGTGTGTTATGGGGTGCCCATACAAGTGGAGGAAGCAAAACAGAGGAAGGGCATCTGTGGAGGCTCAGGCCGAATGGAAAACATTTGGCAAGGAGATATCTGACCCACAAATTAATGTTGACCCAATCAATTTCAACAGTTTGACTTCATGAGCAAAAGCATGCTGCATATTAATTAATTTTAACTCATTTTTAAAGGTGTCTTCTGCCACCTACTGTAGACCATAGATTCTTCACTTCTTCAGTATGTAAGCAGTTGGCTTTACATCATCATCTGCTTTTCATCCATAACTCCAATACTGATAGGACACATTGTGCAGCCCTTTCAAATTCACAGCTATACTCACCTGAACTCTGCAGGGAAAACCATTATTGCTACAGTACAAGCTGTATTTGTGTACATGCACTTCCTCACCCGGTGGCTTTGGAGGCCAAAGCAGAGCTTCTGGAGAGCCGGGCATTAACTTCTATGATGCAGTACTCCAATGACGAAGGGTGTAGGGCATACTGGATATTGCATTCACCAACAATGCCGAGGTGACGAACAACTTTGATGGCCGTCTCCCGGAGCAAATGGTACTCCTCATTGGACAGTGTTTGGCTTGGTGCCACCACAATGGAATCACCTGGATTAATAAGGATGCATTGGGATAGGACTGATTTAGTAATAATGTTAATAATCTCTGAGTATGGACGATATACTTACAGTTTGATCAAGGTTGGAAGAAGAAGAAGAATCAGATATATACACTCATGTTTTAGTACCTGTGTGGATGCCCAGCGGGTCAAAGTTCTCCATGTTACAGACGGTTACACAGTTGTCAGCCACATCCCTCACAACCTCATATTCCACCTCCTTCCAGCCCAGCAGAGACTTCTCCACCAGAATCTGACTGCTCATGGCCAAAGCCTATATATGCATACACATACAAATTTCATCATCCAATACGTTTCAATAAAAAATATAGTTGTGATAGTTTTTGAAGATTGACTAATTATATCTATATTATAAAACCTACAAGCTGAAATTTTAGGTAAACAACAAAAAAAAGTAATAAAAGATCTTGACCTCCTACTTAACGCCTGTGCAGTGATTTTAAAGAGGGGCATAGAACTGGCAGTTCACTCTGACAAAAATAATGTTGCCAAGTAAACACAAACTACCTCCTTTCCAACAAAATAAATGCATACAAACTCTTTCACCTTTGTTAAGGTTAACGATGTAAAAATAAAGGGAGGGAAGAAACAACGAAGATTCCATCAAATTGTATTCAAATCCAGTGAAAGTGAAATGTACAAAGACATATACAAAATAATTGCGTGATAACAATCCACTATATTGACATAAGAATGTAAATTCTGACCTTGTGGGCAGTTTCTTCCAGCTTCACTCTGTTTGCACAAAGACCAGAGCCCAGGCCTCCCAGGGCGTAGGCCGATCGTAACATCACCGGGTAGCCAATTTGCTCTGCTGCTTTCACAGCATCCGATACCTTAAAGATGCACACAAATATTTTCCCGCAAGGACTGTTAACACATTAAAACTACAGGATTCATTTCTACTGTAGGTATTTGTATGTACGGATACATGCCACATACAGAAGTACTCTGATGACACTGCGATAGTGGCATGTATCTGGGAGGGTGACGAGGGGGCATACAGGGCATTGGTGGCTGACCTCGTGGAGTGGTGCCAACAGAACCAGCTCCAGCTCAACATCTCCAAGACGAAGGAGATGGTGCTAGATTTCCGGCGGGCACCTCCCTCTCCACAGCCGGTGATCATCAATGGCAGTGAGGTGGAGGTGGTAGAAAACTATAAGTACCTGGGACTGCAGCTAGACAGCAGACTGGACTGGTCACTCAACTCCAACTGTGTGTACAAGAAGGGGCAGAGCAGGATGTACTTCCTGAGGAAGCTGGCCTCCTTCAACATCTGTCCTAAGCTCCTTCTCATGTTCTATCAGTCCGTAGTCTCCAGTGTGCTGTCATATGTCATTGTGTTGGGGTGGGGGGGCCAGGAAAAGAGATATGGACCGTCTGAACAGACTCATCCGCAGAGCGGGCTCAGTGGTCGGGCTGAGCCTGGACTCTGTGGAGACGCTTCTGGAGAGCAGGACCATGTCTAAAGTTAAGGCTATCATGAACAACACCAGCCACCCCCTACACACCACCTTCTCCCAGCAGAGAAGCACCTTCAGCAGCAGACTGCTGTCACACAGCGCCTCCACAGAGAGGCTGAGGTCCTCCTTCATGCCCCGTGCCATCAGGGGGTACAATGACTCTCTCAGGAGGAGAGGGGGGAGGTGGTGAGGTCAGCACGCGGTTGAATGGATTTAATTTAATTTTATACTGTTTATATTTTATACTGTTTAGTGTAATGTATGTCTTGTGGTATGTCCTGTGATGTCAGTGTTTCTTTTTCTCCTGGTGTTTATCCAGTATTTATTCGGTATGTAATGCCTGAGCAGTGGATATGTGCAATTTCCTCCAGGATTAATAATCTATCTATCTATCTACTGTACCATACTACTGTATGTGCAGTATGTATTCATCATTCATCACACACTGTTTATAGAAAGATAATCATCCTTATGATCAGATACTTGCCGACTTCACAGCAATACTGGGTGCAATCTTTTCATTGATCTCCATCAGTTTGTCTGCAAAAATCTGTCTGTCCTCGGTGGCCATGATGGACTCCACTGGGGTTCCCAGGACTTTCACCCCGTATTTTTCCAAGATACCACGCTGGAATAATTCAACTCCTGACCATCAAAATAAAGGGAATCTACATAAATGGATTTTTAAACATGCATGCACATTAAAAAGATTCACAAATCCTCTCCTCTCTCTCTAATCCACAGGTAAATGAACAGAATAGGTGGTATTTTACTTCGACACAAACAGAGTACACTCACCACAGTTTAGCGCAGTCTGTCCACCCATGGACAGCAAGATGCCATCTGGACGCTCAGCCTTGATTACATCGGCTACAAAATCTGGCGTGACGGGCAGGAAGTAGACTGTGTCAGCTTGCTTGGTTCCTACCTCATTGGTCTGAACCGAGGCTATGTTAGGGTTCATGAGGACTGTTTTCAGGTTCTCCTCCTACATTCCACATACACATAGTACAGGGGCAGAGACACAGTACACACACACATCAAGCCTGTAGATAATTCACTACTGCAAAAAAAATTCATTTAAAAACAACAACCAACAATCCGTCCGATCCATCAGTGTAATGTAGAACCAAGGCCAAAAATATGCATTTAGATACATTTAGTTTACAAAATGCTCACTAAACAACCAAAAAGAAAGTGAAATAAAATATTTTAATCAAGGCCAAATTGATGAATAACTTCATTAATCATCTGAGTATGGACAACTAATTGCAAAGTTTTTAGTATGTATATATTTAAAGTACATTTGTGCTTTAAACCTGTGTTATTTGCTAATACAGTATTTCACAAAGGAGTTGGTATACGTCTCAAAGAATGTCACAGTACGAATTTTTTACACTATTTACAAGGATTGCTATTAAAATACGGGGGGGAAAAAATCGTTGAGATGGAATTAGTAGTTTGAAATAAAGTGGGAAACATGTATCCTGTGGTGAGAGATGAAGATAAAAATTGAGTGAGTCCATTAGCGATCTGTTAGAAAAACTGAATAAGATAAAAGCAATTTTCTGAAAATTAAGCACTCCTGTTAGTGACAAGTAAATTTGCAAGCAAATAATATAATAATAGTGATTATTTTTAAGAACAAGTTATATGAGCAGACTGCCAAAAGAATGTTCAGGTGTGCTAACAAAGCTGAATTTTCTTCTGAGGACTACAGAGCAGATGTTAGTGTATGTCTCACCTTCATGGCTTTGACAGCCTGAGATCCAGAGTAGTCAAACTCTCCCGCCTGACCGATGGACAGACCTCCAGAACCAAGTACAAGAACCTTTGACACCTACATTACACAACAGATGGGAAGTTTAAGTCACAGTTATCAAATTAGTATATCATAACACAGCAAATAGGAGCAGCTGTGCAGCAGAAAACTCTATTAAACAGATGTCTATGAATGATTTTATAATATGGTTGATCTATTGTGAAATTCATTAAAAATGATTAACAAAGAGCATTTAAACAACTTCAGAAATGATTATCACTTCTAGCTATAATGCAGCGTGGTCCTCTGCACCTATCCGACACACGTTACCTGGGTTCTGGGAGGGATTTCGGGCTTCTTAGGCATGACTGACACTATGTTTGCATCCTTTCCTTTCTTCATTAGTGATATGAAGGCATCAAAGAGGAACTGCAGGAAGAAAAGCAAATGTCAACATAAGCTCTGTTTAAACAGCATATTAACAACATTAGGAAGCATCACATTTTCTGACACCGTCGCACTCAGCATTGAGCTCACATTTACTGAACCACCCTGGTGGTTGATATGAAGGCTAAGCTCTGCCTATGGGTACAAGGCTTTTATTATGGAACAAATTTCACTAATCTCACTGATGCCTCAGGTCACTTGTGTTTACTTGGGTAAAGCCATGACTACTTAGTGCGTCTGTCTTGCTTTTAATCAACATTCAGAGAAGACAATACTTTCAACAAAGACTGTTGCATGCACTGAAATAGAATTTGTGGTTTATGTTAGACCCTCTCCAAGCTGGCTACAGGTGAGGTGCGGGGTACACCCCATATGGGACGTCAGCTCATCGCAGGGGCACACATAAACACAAAATCATTCACACTCACACACACCTACAGATATTTTAGCGTGTCCAATTCACCCACGTTTTTGGAGGTGAGAGGAAGCCAGAGCACACAGAGAGAACACACGCAGACAGAGGTAGAACGAGCATAGCGCCACACAGAAACACCCAAGGGGGAAAAGAACCCAGAACATATTTTTTTCAAATGTTTTTTTATCTCTTGTCTTTTATAATATTAATTATAAAATAATTTTAATATTCAGTCCGACAAGATGGATATACAAAGCCATGCTTTTATAAGCTTGCAAATCAGCCTGAAATTATTTTTCCTACAAAGACTGAACTCTTTTTTTTTCTGTCGAGGATATGAAATCAAAATCAATGATGTTTCAAACTACAAACACATGATCAAAACAGGTTTGTGAAAATGCAACTGGAGCTCTTAATGCACTCAAAAGTAATTTAACAATTAGCTGTTGTGTACAAAACAGTTAGTGACATAAAACACAACTTGTCTCGAGTCGCCTGAGAAAAATGGCGTGCTCTTTTTTGTTTGATGTAAATTAGAAAGCAAACAGTCATAACTTTATTAGTAGTAGCTAACTGACAAATAGTTCATCCGGGGACAGTTTACTGCTGAACTACAGTCTTAAAATGCCTCATGACTGAGAACAGCTGTAGCAAAGGATCATCAATGCTGTACCTTCATGACCCAGGCACTAACACTAGTGGCTCCAGTGCCGTCTAACATCAGGCACCACAGAAGTTGCACCAAATGAAGTAACTTAAATTTAATATAACATTAAGGTACTTCATTTAGGGCAGCTTTAATTACCTCAGTGTCCGTGGGACCGCCTTTAGCTTCTGGGTGGAACTGGGCTGTGAATACAGGCTTCGATTTGTGCATGATGCCCTGGAGAACGTGCAGAGTGAACACAATAAAACAAACTAACAAAACAGTATTGTGCATTTTTTTTTCTGTTTGTGTTAGCATAGATTTGTCAAATATTATTCTGCAAGCTAAGGTCCATAAGCAACGTTCCATCATCTTTTATTGTTTTCTAAAATGCATTTAATCTGTTTATTCAAACTCAGAAACAACAATATCCTTGCTTGTAGACTTTCACACAGTCAAACTTACTTCGTTGGTGCCGTCATTAGCATTAATGAAAAGCGGGCTCCATCCCGGGGGCAGAGACTTACTATCAATGCCATAGCCATGGTTCTGCGCCGTAATGAAGGCCTGACCAGTCATTAAATTCATCACGGGCTGGTTTTGGCCTCTGGGGAACAACAGGCAGACATTAAGTACTGTATGTATTATGTTATTAAATCTCTGAAACCTGTTATAAATAACTTGTGAGAGCAACAGAGTTTATGTAGAGCACAGGCGTTCAAGGTTCCCTGTGGATTTTCGGACTCTCAAACCATCATGGAACGCTTTATAAAAGTAACTTATAGTCAAAGAAGTGCTGTTCATGCTAATTCACAGGGAATGTGGGGGCGCTACCAAGATATTAATACTGTAGATGAAGAAGAAAACAACAGATAACATTGGGTGGAAACAATAGAAACAATATATCTTTGATACATTTGCCTTTTTAAAGAATATAATGTACTTTACATATTTATTAAACTATCAACACAGTTTGATGAATATCAACATATATTCAGATTGTTTACTCCACAGACCACCTTTAAATACAAGGTTTTTTGAAGATCATGTGTATTGTGACTTATTTAGCAATTATAGAGTTCACCTGTTGCCCATGGGGAGCTTATATGACTTCGCCCCAGCAGCTAGAGCAGTGATCTGGTTGCCCATACATATCCCAAACACTGGCTGAGGACAATCCTCCTCCAACACCTTCACAGGAGTAAATACAGATAATGTAAATTAAGGCACAACGAACATCATGTCAAATCTTTATTTTATGAAATTACTGAAATCTTCTGCAACTTTAAGTATATAAACACACCCAACCTTTCGGACATTTTTGACGAGTGTCTCAGCCAGAGCTGGATCTCCTGGCCCATTGGAAATGAATAGGCCATCGTATTCTAAACTATGCAAGTCCTGGTTCCAGGGTACCAGGTGGACCTCAGCACCCCTCTGTATAGACAGGGGACATATAGAGTATGTTCATTTTAACAACAATTATTAAGTTCAACAACATAACAAAACCAAAAGACAGAAGGAAGATCACAGGCTCGTCGTACTGACCAACAGTGGAAACCATTTACAAGCTAATATCATCACTATATAAAACAAAATATTGCAAGTTGTTTCTTCTATCTGTGGAGTTTTGCTGTACTTTAAAATATTTGTCTATGAAAAAAAATCCATTTTAGTTAAATGACAGAATGAGGAAACACTCAACACCACATTCCTCTGCATCTATTCTCACCTTAACCAGCAGGCGAATTATATTATGTTTAATACCACAATCAACAGCCACCACTTTCAATGGGTTTCCTTTTCCAAACACCTTGATTTCCTGTAATGGGAGACAAACAGCAAAGACAGGTTAGCATGTGTCAACAACATTATTAAAAAGAGAAAATACTACCTGGGGAGTTTTTTGGTATTTGGTCTGCCTGACACAATGAGAAGAACGATAACAGTCTGCAGTTGTTACCTTTGTTGAGACCTCTGCAACCAGGTTTTTTTTGTTCGGGTCAAATATCTCCACAGACTGCCCATTAACTTCAATCTTTCCCAAAACTGTACCCTGAAAGTAAAACACAAGTAAATCGACACATCCAATATCTTAACCTCCTTGAGAAAGCCCTAATAAAAAATATCTAGCAGTATAACATTTCAGGTATTCCACTACCTTGTCCCTGATGATCTTGGTCAGCATTCTTGTGTCTATTCCAAACAGCGCAGGAACCTTTAAAGGTGGAAAGTTACATTTATAAATTTACCAGCAGTAGTCCTGGGTTAATGTGAGTTTTAGATGAAACAACATATTCCCTAACCTTCTCTTCTTGCAGCCATTGTCCCAAAGATTTGACTGAGTTCCAGTGGCTGTACTCGTGGCTGTAATCTTGGACCACAAGACCAGATACCTGGAAACACGATAGCACACCCTGATTATCTGATTCAATGTTTACTTTCTGAAATGTCAGGAAAAAAGTCAATCTGACAAAAAGACATTTATCATTTATGCACATTAATTATTAACAACAACTTAATGTGGTGTTAGCATGGGTATAGTATGTTCCTACCTGGATACGGTCTGACTCCACATATTTTCTCAGACCCAGCTCATCCAGCTCCTCGGTGTTGGGGACACCATAGTTTCCAACAATGGGGTAGGTCAAGCTTAGGATCTGACCTCTGTAGCTGGGGTCTGTCAGGGCCTCTGGATAACTGGAGTAAAATCACAACAGCATAAATGTGTCTGGATATTATAATGACATCAGGCACTTCACACTCATACACTAAGATGCAAGATAGTAATGCTTAAATCTCCCAGTATCCCACCTCTTCCCTGCTGTCTGCTGATCTGCAAGGTGGAATAGCAGTTGTAACCGAGATTATTTTGGTCATGTGTCTTCAGGAAAATGGATGGATGGATTATCATGATAATGTTTTGAGCTCTTTCTAACATCCCCGACTGAAAACATTGTTCTTGTGATCATATGGAGACAGTTGGAAAGACTGTAGTTGACTTGGAGGCCTTCATTGGCTTGCTCATATTGCTCATGTAACCCTGTTAAAATGTTTTGGCAAGTTTGCAAATCAAATAGTGAAGTAACAGTAAGCTTTTGAAACGCTGAGACTGGAAGAGCGATATTTCCAATCACCATGTCCTTGGACATGACAAACTTGGGGCAATAGGGAATGTGTGAGACAAGTGGCTGCAGAGTTTACCCCGCTTTACAATCAAGGCCCCACACGTGACTGTTGATGAGTGTTTGGTTGCATTTTGTGGGAGCTGTCCATTCTGGCAACATATTCCAAGCAAAACTACCAAATTTGGTGTCAAAATACGATGTTGGGTTGCTAACAATCAATATGCTTCATTCTGGAAGAGTCATGAATCTGCACCCCAAATTAGATTTGGATGAAAGATACAAATACGCTAACTATAAAACTAAAAGTTTGATCTGTTGGTGGCGTTGCAGGAAATGTTATATCATCACTAAAATCAATAGAATTATTCAACAGAAAGATGGATGGATGGATGGATGGATGGATGGATGGATGGATGGATGGATGGATGAATGGATGGACGGATGGAAGGAAGGATATACAGTATTAAAATCTGATCTGTGCTGGTTCAAGTACAGTACACTATTTTATCTAAAACCTAGTGTAGTTCTACTGATGCCAGCAGGACTCCTTCTTACCCCACCAGGCCAGTGTTGAAGACTAGCTCTCCAGCTGCAGAGCCTTCATGCCCAAAGGAGAACCCTTTCATCCTGGTACCATCCTCCAAGACCAAGTGGGCTGTCTGGGCCTGGGAGTTAAAAGAAAGCAGGCATATGACGAGCAAAATCTCACCCAAATAATAACGCATTCCTTTTTCTATGACACAGGTTTGGACAGATCAAAAGAAAGCCTTTGAAATAAATGTGTTGTAGACTGAATTCAAGAGTTGTGGCAACCAGTGAGACCCTGGAACTTCATGCTGAAGCTCTGGTCCAGTGTGTAATGTGGTATGAATGCTGAGCGAGACAACTCTCTTCTGTTCTCTGTGTGTTAAATACTGTATATGAATATAAAGGTCGGGGACCCACTACCACTACGACCTCCAGCTGGTGGGTAACAAATTATCTCTCTTACAAGACTCACTGATTTATGAAATCGTATTCATACTTTCAAGGATGCATAAAATAAGGTTAGTAACCCCAACATTTTCAGCAGCTGTGCTGTTGAGCAACAGAAAATGTCATTGCAAGGCCAGCTGATCATCAGAATTAATAAAATACTGAATAAGAATTCATTTTTTGCTGTTTGTTGTTGCAACAGAAATCTGGCAATGGTCTCTCAGATTTTTAGCCTGAGGACAGGAGGGTTTTAAAAAACAAACAAGATGTGTCAAAACATTTTCCAAATTCTCTATCAGCAATCTCGTGTTTGCAAAAGGTTTTTTTTTCTTCTTTTATGATGTCCTGATTTAACTATGTTCAGCACTGCATTACTCTGTGCGAAAAGGGCCATCTAAATTCTGGCTTCAGGCATCAGATCAGCAGGACTCAGACACATACATTTTTAAGAAAAACCCCATGTCAACTGCATCTGATCCCCCAGATCAGAAATATTATTCTATGTCTGCTGTTCACGTTGTCCTTTTTAAATTGCAATTACGCAAAAAACATTGTACTCCTGGTGGATTTGTAACTGTGTCTGATGAGGAGTCAGAAAGAGAAAGTCCAATTGGAACAGATTCCAAACATGATGCAACTTTGCAGGGCATGAAGGCATGATACATGTGTCCGGTTTTTCTTTGCTTTTTGTATACTGTATTATTTATGACAGTAGTAAAAAATAATAATACAAATTAACCCTATCAAGTCAGTGATTATTATTCTTTAATTACTTCAAACAAAATTAAAAATCGTTTTTCTGGCACCGTTCCCAACCATATCAAAAAGAAATCTGTCCAGTTATTGTATTTAACTAAGGTCTGACTACTGACTCCAGGCGTGTGGTCTGAGCCGAGCTGGGCTGACATAACGCGCTCGTCTCTCTCCTGACCCGCTCGGCTGTCACCGCGCGTCATTTTCTGAGCGGTGACGTGTTAAACTCAGACACGCTTAAATTACGCAAAAATAATAAATGTTTGCTTTGTTCTATCAACGCCGAATACAACTTTTATAGTCGTCAATTCTGGAAAAAAAAAGTTTGAAAACTTTTGCATGCTGGAACATCCCTGTATGGACATGAGATTGCAAAATTGAGTGGATTACAGGGGGAGTGCTGCGGGCATTTTGTTTGCTGCGCATCGGTTCCCATATTTTCCTTACCTTAACGCTCAAATATTTAGCAGTACGACATCTCAGCCAGGCTGACGTGTTCCCCACTTTTCTGCTAACGACGCATCCTTGTCTCAGATACTGAACTACGCTGTTAGATAACAGCAACATGTTCTGGGTTACGTGGGACAGCGGCACACGAGGAATTGTACCGGTGCTTTAGTGTCAGTGACAACTACAAGTAAACTTGTCTGATTTAGGCCTGACTCTCATGGCGGCCATCGTTCGGGATTGGTCAACAGGCGTTGCTTTTCTCGACGCTGTAAGCAGACAACGTTGTGATTGGTCCTCAGGAAAAACGCCTATTTAGAGCCAAATCGGATGAGACTGATGCAACGAGGTGGTTCTGAAATCAACTTAGTATAAGTCCTTAAATATCAATAGTAACTGAGGAAAATACAACAGTTACTATTATTATGTATATGGTATTCTCTGTTTACGTAGACTCATTTGGATTCTCAAATACCCACCAGGCATAAAATGCTGTCGTTCTCTATCACTTATTTATTAATGTTTCTCAGTCTGTTGTGTAAGTGATAAGTTGACAGTTTTTAAAATGTCACATGAGGAAACATTCTTTGAATTAACTGTCTCCAACTTTGGGGCATTTAAAACTAACTGAAAGAGCATGCAGAAGAGTCTTTTCTCTTAAATCTTTTGCTTGAACAAGGGCAAACTGACCACGGAAAGGCATGTTGGTGGGATTAGGCCAGCCTGTGTATATTTGCTGATGACTGCAAGACTGCAACTCTGTGCAGAAGGCTGCCTGACTGCCACTCTGCTGGGTTCAGCAGTCTGAACTAAGTGGGTGTGAGTAATGGGACCTGTATATACTGTAGATCAGGAAATATCGCAGCCCTCCGGATAGTCATAAGGGAACAATACGCCATGTTCTCTGTCTTTGTTTTGAAAACTGTGATGTCACCTGCACATTTTTCAGAATGAAAATATTTCAAACAGGTAGATTTTCTGTACATTTATTTGTACTCATAATGAAATGTGCATATGCTTACTGTTCAAAGTGAGGGATTCTCTGTATACTGTCTGAACCTGTTCAAACAAAAACTCTCCTGACTACAGATCGTGTTCCCTCTTGGTCCACTTCAGACAGTGGATCACTGCTGACATCCAGTGCCAACATTTGGTAAAACGTTTCAGGGGTGTATGCTGTATGTTGTGTTGTAATGTCACACATGAAGTGTAGGTGACAGTGCAGCTCTATATACTGGAGTAACAGCTTCTCATAATATTTAGCTGGCAGCATATATTCAAAGCAATACATGTTTTACAGATGACACAGATATGTATACTATGCAGTAAGGGGTGCATCAAAGCACAAGATAAATTAACTGGATTGGGTTTTAATTTCTAGTAGATTTAAATATTTACAGCAATATTCTGATCAAAAAACTCAACAAAAATTTTTTTGTGTAAGATTTTCAGTCTGTTAACAGGCTCTGATGTATAGCTTGTCAGAAAATGTGAGGGAAGGTTGGAAAGGTTGATTATCATTCTGCTGACTCATCAAATGGCTGCCTCTCAGACTGCAGTGTATGCCATTATTAGATCACTAGAGCTGCTTTTGAAATTCTGGGTTTTTTTAAAGTTATTCAGCTCATTTGTATGCAAGATAATAATATTCAATAGTTGAGGCCACTGCCGTCCATTCATCCACTTACTACAATAGTTCATCACAGGGTCACGGGCTGGCAGTGGCCTATCCCAGTGAGTACTGGAAGAGAGGCGTGTCACACGATGGGCAAACATCCAGTTCCTTGTAGAGCTGGCACATGGACAGATACAATCATTCTGACACACACGCCTACTGGTTAGTTAGAGTCACCAATTGATCGAATCCATGCTTTTGGATTGTTCGTGAAATCCAGAAAGGACCCACACAGATCAAGGAAAAGAAAAAAAATATAGGTTGACTGAAGCAAGGATATCCAGATCAAATCATTGGTTAAATTTGACGAGATAACTCATCCCTAAGCTCGTCAGACAGTAGAAACTGCTGCTATAATCACATAGGCTTAAAGTATACATTGGATTTTTTTTCTGTTCTCCAAAAGTCACTTCCTGCTCCTGCAAATGTGTTAATAATTTCAGACAGCGGGAATGTGAAGCCCTTCAATACTCACCGTGGATATAAGTCTCGTTGTCGCCACCAATAATAAAGATCTAGTTTCTGTAGTGAAATGAGGCCTAAACATAGATAACACATCTTTTGACCCCTGGTAGGGGTCCCCATTCTCACAATTACACACATTGTAAACCCTTGCAAGTTCATGGTAATGCTCAAATTACTGTATGTAGTTGGTTCTGTAACAAATTTAAGTGATTGTTGACTGGACTTTATTCACAGTTTCAGACATTATCATTCCACGATCCTCGCAGGCCTCGTGCCAACATCCAGATAAATTCTTCCTAAAAGTTTCTTTTATCATTCTATTGGGAAGTTTTAAATATAATTTAAAGTTCAAATTACATCAACAATTCTTCTTTTCTACTTCTCTTTTTAACAATTTTACCACTGACCAAAAAACTCTAGCTACTTCATGCTAACAAAGACAGAATCACATATGGTACAATGGAAAATTGCTAAGTGATGATTGATAGAACAGGAGAAGCCTGTGCAATGTACTGTATGGAGCTTTATAACAGGGAGGGCTGTGATTAGCTCCTTCTAAATTCCTCCACTGATTGGCTCGGTTGCCACCTAATGGGCTCCAGTGTCTGTCCTCGGTGAGGGACCCCACATTGTCTGCGGTTTCAAGTTTGAGTTTCAGATGGTGACCAAGTTTAAGAGAGGACGTGAATAGCCAGTCAGGCCCCGTCACTGTTATCTTTGCCAGGTTTCTAAAAGCAGTCTTGCAAGAAGTAACTTCAGGTTGTTTTAAGGATCTATCAGGAGGTTTGTTTAGAGCATACTGTATTTAGATATCATTACAGTAGTTTACAGATATTGTATTCATTTTTTTTGCTTAGGCAGGAACAAGTTATTTGTGCAGCGTATTTCTACATCATGAGCGTCACCGGAATCTGAGTTTTATAAGTATAAAGAAGATGATGAGACTCACAGTGCAATTCTAGATAGCTTAATGAAAGAGAACTGTGAGCTTTGCAGACTTGTTTTCTTACATCCTTGATTTTAACTATTGTGGAGCAGTTTATTCAAAATGAGGAGCTCATATTCCTTCATGGCATAGCAACAATTTAAAATCAGCACATTTGAAAATGCATGGGAGGGAAGTTAATGGAAATTATAACATCAAGTAAAGAATTTGCCAGAGATCGAAAGGAATAGAAGTACTGGTTGTACAGAACTGAAGTACTCAGTAGATCCCAATTAGCTAATTTCTTTAAATATATCTTTCCCACCGATACTAGCAGCAGTTTTCTGATGTTAAAGTATGGGGAGAGGTGGTATTAGTAGTAGTACAGTAGTTGTATTTGTAGTCATAGTCGTTGTAGGATGGAATCCTTTGAGTTGAAACAGCCAGATATAAACCAATAATAATATTGATTCAACACTGTTGGGTAAAAACGTTGGCATGCAGCAGCGGTATTGAATTGTACTTCATTGACACCACTCTGACTTTTCAAAAGAAACGTTAAACAGTTTCAGAAAAAGGCCGATGGAGCTTCAGCCCCCAGAGTATTCAAGAAAGCAAAGGGATCAGCTGGAGAGAAAGAAGAAGACCCTCCCTTCATGCCTGTATTGGATTCCCTTCCTCTGTAGTGATGGTGTTCCCTGTAAAAAAAAAAGGGGGGGGGGGCAGCAAGTGTCTTTGTTTAGCCTGAACACATCTAATTCCTGTCCGGTGAGTTGAGGGATTTTGAGCGAGCAAGAGAGGGAAAAGAGAGCCTGCAGGCCACAAAGGCTGCATCAGCCCCCTTAAGGAGCCATGGCCCCTGCTCTTGGAAATCCCAAGAAACTTCACACCTCTCTGTAGGGACTATAAATAGGTTCCATCTGTGCCCCCAGGCTCAGTTACAGCCCCATTCCTTTTGGCATGGTTGGAGGGCAGGGAAGGAATCAGGGTTTGAAAAGAAGGACTGGGGGGGGGGGGTTGAACAGGGGTGGCTCGAATCAGAATCCTAAAACTACTCTCCAGTCATCACAGAGGGCTGACTGGGTGACCTTTGCTGCATGCTTTGACGTAAAGGAAGTCAATCAGTGCTCTGTACCATTAACTTCACAGCTCTCAACGCTTCAACTCCCCACAGAAGCAGAATGCCAGGGATCGATCTTTGGAATGTCACACCGCACCGTCTTCGTCACATGATTTTTTTTTTTTTTCTCTAGCTCAGGTTCTCCACATTTCATTAATCATGCTTGAATCATGATGGCTCCAAGGTTGAGACGGGCACTGTATTTTCAAATCAGCACCTACATAATTTCTGTCTCACAGAGTCTGTCTCTTGTTAGAAGCTGTGTAAGAAATTTGAACTGGGGGTGAATTTGAGAGATTATAACAAATGCATAGCAGACAGCGAATCGTATGAGTTTAGATAACATTGTCATTCCCAAGAGAAGACAGTTATAGCAGCTGTCCTGAAGCAAACCTAGAGGTGATATTGTGAAACGCCCTTAAATGCTTTGCAAAAGAATATCCCTGAGAACTTTCTCATCCATCTACTCTTCAGGTAAAATGTACATTCATTTCTTTTCTCAAACCACTTTACCCGCTTAACATTTTTTTCATTCCTGTGTGAGTTCTTGTTGCTCATAGCATTCCTCTCTTGGCTGTAATATTTCTCCAGATTGTTCATGCAAATTAGGTGAAATGACTTAACTGAAAGGATGCAGCCATCTAATAATAGTGTTTAGTTTAAATGTCTCCCATTTGGTTTTTTTTCCATTTTGTTTTCCACTTATGTTGTCGCTTCCTGTTACTGTTTGCTGATGCTTAAAGATCTAATTATCCCATTGACTCAAGATGATATTCATCATAATGTTTGAAACTGAGTTGCTTAGCAACACAGATGCCGACTAACTTTAAACTTCGAGTATGATTACATGGTGAGAAAGGACTGCTTACAAATTACTTTTGTAAGCTAAAGAAAAAAAGTATGATTATATTGTAAAACACACAAAGCACCTCAGATCTTAGCCAACTGGATGAGCTGATTACCAAAGAAGGTGTGACAGGTGTTATTCATGGTCTTGGCCCCTAATTCAGATTATATAGATCAGTATTGTTTCAGACCCAAAGAAGACAGGCCAACCACTTGTGAAATGTGGTGAGAGTTTCTATGCCTTTTTCGCAAGCATTTGAATGATATGCTGTAATTGATCCATAAAAGACCAATGTTTGCCGTACAACATTATACACACAAGATACCTCTACGTCCATAAACTGTACAGGGAAAATATGGAACAATGTATCAATTATTTCAGCTAACCAAGTGGTTTGGATTTAGGAATTTCAACTACTCCACGCTGATCCAGAATGGAATAAATGTAAGAAGTCTGTATTTGTGAATTTTTTAACTGTCTTGACATCTTTTGGAAAACAGAGCATCTACTTGCAGACCCGGGAACTGGGGCTTGAACCACTGACCTTTCGATAAGTGGACAATGGTCACACTAGCTCCGCCATGGCCATCTGTACATTTTCTTCCAGATGGATCTAATAGACGTTGGTGAGCCTGTTTAGTCATCTAGCATCATAATTACTGTTGAGTCTGCTGTGGTTGCAAGAAATTTGTTCAGTGCTTATTCAGTTATCTGCATATCTGAACGAAGATGTGAAAATAAACAAATACCTGAAAGACATCAGAATTGCTTGGATTTTTTTTTTTCAATCTGTTTGAACATTGGGACATATAAGCAAAAGCTACACATTTTACATATCTCCTGATTTTGTAAAAACTACAGAACAACTGAAAAATTGCGAAGCGGTGGGACATGAATCTGGCCATCATATATGGGATTTTTATGGCCTTGGAGGTGGAGGAAGAGGAGGAAGAAAAAGAATGCCCCTTCATTCTGCTTTGTTGTGCATGTACAGTATACGAATGAAACGATTCTGTACATAGCCCAACAAGGTCTGTCATAAAGACTTCACCCAGTGAACAAAAAATATTACTAACGGCTTCCTGTGGTCCAGGGACAGTTATGTCAAATGTCCTCTTCTCATTTCTTTATCTGTCATCACAGGCAAATGGCATCGCTGGCCACTTAGACTGGTCGCTGACGTTGTTACGTATTCTTTACCAAAGTTAAAACCCCAATTGACCTTTTGTAAAGACTGACCTCACATCTTCACGATGGGATTCCCACAGGGGTTGCGCATGGATTGTGAATGCGTAAAGTGTTAGGGGTTAGGGTTGTTCTGCAAAAGGAAATTGTTTGTCTGTACAAATGCAAGTCTGAAAATAGGATGGTGACTGTTGGAAAGCTGAGTTCATAACTTTCACAGCTCACATCCACACACTTGTTTACAAGAATTAATTTTGGCTTTTAAAAAAAAACACTTTGATACTCAAATATTGGAATGGATAACCTCACTGCAAATGCAAGTGATTTCTTTTAACATTTGCAAAACTTCAGGTTAAATAAACAAGTTTGTTTTTGTAAACTGGCTTGATATCACATCTCAAAAGCCAAACTCTACCAGGCTGCTGAACCCATTAGGATTCTGTAGTGGAGCTCAAATTGGACTGCAGCACAGGTGCAAGGACTGGGGCAGAGTTTCAATTGGGGGGAGTGAGTGAGGGGAATGTAGACTCGAAGAAGGTGCACTGGGGAGCCCAGATGACAGCTGAGGGACTGAGGCTTTCTCTGGCTTGTCCTCATGGGGATGGGGGTCAGTGAAAGCTAGCGGGCGCTGAGGGTTGTGATGTGGTGACTGTAAGACGGGAGGAATTTATGAAGTTTTTTCGTCACCAGGCCCTGTCAGGGTGGTGGGGGCAGGATGGTACTGCTGGCACTGAGAGACAGATATAGACAAGAATCAAGGAGACTGAATTTGCACTCTTAGCCCTGTCCGAGTTACTGGCACCGGCAGCTGAAAGCTCCTCTATAGCTCTTGATCTCCCCCCGTGCTTTTACGTCACATCCTCTCATGGAATGGACCGTGACTGTGCACCCCACAAACACAAAGCCTCAAATTAAAACACAGGTGTTGCTTTACCCAAGACACATTGTCAGTGACTAGAAATAAACAATGGCTCATTATTAGATCTGAAGAATCCACTTCTACCACCTGTCCCCTTAAGCAGCCACTCTTTGACAGCTTCTCAAGAAAACATTTCTCTAATCAGTTGCTTTATTTTCTCTTCTTAAAACTTTTACACACTTTGGCATCAATATATAATCAATGTGTGTTTGATTCAGCACCCCACCTTGAACATGATTCGGGATAAGTTATTCATTTGAAAAAGCCATGCACTTATGGCCAAACCATTACATCAAATGCAGTGCAATGCTCAAGTTCACATCCGTTAGTGAAAATGAAGATGAGCCACGATGAAGCCAAAGGAACAAAGTATACAAAATAATATATTTTGAGATGATGATTTAAAGACAGACCACGATATTTGCCAGTCTGTCGATTGAGTAACATGTTTATTACGAAGCATCTCTCTCTCTCCCTCTCTCTCTCTCTCTCTCTCTCTCTCCCTCTCTCTCTCTCTCTCTCTCTCTCCTCTCTCTCTCTCTCTCTCTCTCTCTCCTCTCTCTCTCTCTCTCTCCTCTCTCTCTCTCTCTCTCTCTCTCTCTCTCTCTCTCTCTCTCTCTGTCTCTCTCCCTCTCTCTCTCTCTCTCTCCCTCTCTCTCTCTCTCTCTCTCTCCTCTCTCTCTCTCTCTCTCTCTCTCTCTCTCTCTCTCTCTCTCTCCTCCTCTCTCTCTCTCTCTCTCCCTCTCTCTTCTCTCTCTCTCTTCTCTTCTCTCTCTCTCTCTCTCTCTCTCTCTCTGTCTCTCTCTCTCTCTCTCTCTCTCTCTCTCTCTCTCTCTTTCTCACATTATTCGTCTTTTGCACCAACAAGTCTTTAATTATTCTCAGATCGCTTAGAATGTCTCTCTCGTGTGAGTACAGGTCGTGCGTATTGATGCGCAACGCCGTGCGTAAAAATAAGTTGTTTTGTTGTTGGAAGAAGTTGCTTTGTGAGCAGCAGATGGCGTGGCCTCGGGCAACCTTTCACACAGGTTCCAATGTTTTCGTTTTTCATATGTGGCATAAATACTCTCTGGCCTGAAGCTTCATATTCCATGTTTAGAGAGAACACCTCTTCCACACACACACACCCTCCCATCCGCTATCCAATCCTCGCTCTTCAACAGTGTTGACGGAGGTCAAGAGGAAAATAGCCTCATATATATACGCCCATGCTGTGATTTCTTTCTCCGAGTCCCCTCCACTCTGTTCTACACTCCTTGTGTTGTCACCCGAACCGGGAATTGTCTAAACTTCAGGGACAAAGCAGTTCTACTGTCAGCTGAAATGGCACCGAAGAAAGACCCCAAGGCTGCCGCCAAGAAGGCCGAACCTGCACCGGCACCGGCACCTGCCCCAGCACCAGAGCCGGCCCCCGCTCCAGCCGCTAAAGCTGTCGACCTGTCCTCTGTCAAGGTATATGACCGTGAAAGTATGACTTCCGTTGCGGGGAGGGATGGAGTTTAAGATGATGAACTTTTTCAATACACGAGCAGTTATGACAGCATTAGAGCTGTTTAAGGGAAACAGCCCCAGATCTTGTTTGGCCATTTTATGCCTCTCACTGGAATGAGGTCAAATATGAGACCAAAAGGACCTGTATCTTAGGTTTATTTACAGCGCAACCGGTTGATTGTCCGGTTGATTGCAGTGTTGATGTTGTGTGGTTGACTCCTGTGGAATGTGCATTAATATAGACCCGTTTTCACTTTATTACTTTTATTGTAACACTTGGAAATCATTAGTTTATGAGCGCAGGTGTGACGCGCCTCGGGACAAACTCAGGACGGACGGATGAGTAGAACCATGGATAGCGCACTGTGGTTTAGACCACGCCCACTGCTCTCCCCATTGGCTGGAGCGGTGACTGACGTGTGTCGGACACGCAGGCTGACACCAAATGTGGACATGTTAATGGAGCTAAAGATGGATCTCCAGGGGTCGGGTTCCACCATGTGAAGCTAATTTTGGCAAACGGACAATTTTAATCCCAGCGTAATCCTCTTCACTTGAATTAAGAGTCTGATTGGATTCAGGGATGAAGGCCTTTGTTGAATAATTAGATGTAATTGGAAAACCTACGTATTTATGGGGTTTTTTTGTATTAATGTTTTCTTTTGTTTGTTTTTTTATCTGTTTCCAGATTGAGTTCAGTGGAGACCAGATTGAGGGTAAATACACTTTATTTAGCCTTTGTGAACATGTGATCCTCTATGCAGCCCATAAAACTCATATCTTGGCTTACTCTCTGGCATATTATTATAATAAATCAATATTTAAGAGATGAGTATACCATAAAGGAATACAAAGTACTTTCACCTTGTCTGGAAGAACAGAATTTCAATGCCAACCAGCAGCAGACATGATGCTGGCTCTCACAATGGTCACCTCTGTTCAAGGGTGCACTAAATTTTTAATTTTAAAGTCTAGAATGTTTTTTTAAAAAAAAAAAAAGGAAAGAAAACAAAACAGCGTTTCAAACATGGATGAATTAACTTCTCAAAGATTCACAAAGAAATAATTGTCTCAAGGATAAATGTATGGAAAAAAATAATTAATTTAATGGTTCATATCCATCATATTGTTATTGTGATCTGTTGTCAATGAAATACAATGAAATACTACTCCTGTGTTTAATATCTTCAGCTTTTCATTTCAAGCAAACACAAGTCAGTTACACTAATTGTCTTCCTGGGAAGGAAAAACAAATACAGCAAAGTAGCTGCTTTTTAAAAATGATTCAGATTACTTATTACTAATTAACCTAGATATTTTTTTATTTACATATGAGACTAGATTCAATATCTAAAGGGCAGATTTTGAGCTTTGAATGAATTCAGATAATCACTTTGTCCTGATATGACCTAGGGATTGTTCATTCTCCTTGACTAATGACATCAGTGTCACGATGCTTCATGGTTTTACAGAAATAATTATTTTATTTCAGGGATTGCAGAAGAAAATTTAAGAACAATGAGTGATTGAAGATCCCTCATAACCTTATCACCCTAGTTTGGACACCATTCCATCTGGTTGGATGCTTTTTAAATTAATGTCAACCTTCCCCACTTTCATTCAGCTCACCCACAGAAGGTCCTGCCTTTAAAAGGACAGGACTCATATTCTCAGCTATGTTTATCAATTCCAAGGTGGTCTTTTAAAAGAGTCCATAGCCCTGCTGAGAGACAGCAAGAGAGACGAGACAGCTGAGATAGAAATAGTATGTCGGGTGATGGAACTCGACAGGAGTCGGTCCATTCAGCCCAAAATACCTCAACCCATGGAGAAGTCTTACCCTTGTTTTAGACCCCCCCCCCCCCCCAGTCAGTTTCCGAAGGAGCTGCCTCCACCTGCTGGCAGGTGTGTAGCTACAATTAGTAAATGGTTTAACATTTTCTCCATATGTGGGAAAAATGTCTTTTACAACTTCTATAGAAGATGAACCATAAAGACATATAGAAAAACACAGAATTCTGAAGCTTGAGCTGTTTATAATAATGTTTTTGAATCATTCAACATGGTATATGAATATTTCTAAATGTTAAACTGAATAAATAAACTATTAGTTTGAGTGTAATAATTTATATTTAGCTGAGAGTTCTCTCTAAACAAACTCAGGTAGACCAGATTGATGTAATAAATTAAGTGGGAACATTCATTTAAACTTTCCAAAACTATTGCTTGATTATAATTGATGAAAATATAGAAAAGAAAAAAAAAAACATTAAGAAACATGGGCGTCATACTATGTCATGCTACGTCATGCTATGGTTTCCAGAGGAATCACAGACACTAAATTGTAAAATTAGAATTCCTTTAAAGACTATAAATATTGGATTCACTAGGGATCACATTACCCTCTCATCCCTCCCTCCATTCTACAGACTACAAGGAGGCCTTTGGTCTGTTCGACAGGGTGGGTGACAACAAGGTGGCTTACAACCAGATCGCTGACATCATGCGCGCTCTAGGACAGAATCCCACCAACAAGGAGGTGACCAAACTGCTGGGAAACCCCAGCGCTGATGGTAAGAGTTGCATTTAAAGTTTACTCACTTACTGAATATCTATGATTATGATTGATGTGAGTGGTATGTGTCACCACTAAATGGTGAGTGTGTATGAAAAGCAAGAGATGACTAGCTTGTCCTTATGACAGATCTGGTTGTAATTAGTCAAATTCATGTGCTGTTAAATCAGTTTTAATTAGTTTGAAATGAAATTAGATTAGATTAGATTAGTGTTTTCATAAAAATGTGTAAAAGGGAGGACACATGGAGAACATCTTATACGCAAAAATATTAGAGATATTTATTTACAACAGAAATCTATACTTACTAAGCACATAATGGCTGAAATCTTGCTTGCATTCACAGCTAGTAGTTCAGTTGTTGTCCTGACACATGTAATACCTAATCCAAACATGGGGTATAGCACTATGCTAATTCTTAACTTTAAAAGCGGTTCAGGTGTTGCTCCCTTCATTATACTCTATATTTCTAGATATAACTTGGTATAATCATAAAAATGCATACATGTATAGTTTCAGTGGTTCTCTCTGTGGGGACAGGTGTCAAATGCCTGCCTCCTAAACCCAGAATGACAGAACCAGAAATGTTTCTCATTCTGCAGTCATGGCTGAAGTCTACAGATTAACACATAGGATTATACAAAAGAAATATGTAGTATTCCAGTTCAACACTGTCACACATTTTACTCCAACACATTATGAAAGAAGTCTTTTGTGAAGCTGCATTATTGATGCTGGGGAAGTGCGGCCAGTGATTTTCTACATGTAGTAACTTCCATCTCAAACCTGTCTACCTCTGTGTGAAACTGACTGTCTTCTCCGCCTCCCACCATGCAGACATGGCCAACAAGAGGGTAGAGTTCGAGGGTTTCCTGCCCATGCTCCAGACCATCATCAACAGCCCAAACAAGGCAGGATATGAGGACTACGTTGAGGGTCTGCGTGTCTTTGACAAGGAGGGTAACGGCACAGTGATGGGTGCTGAGCTGCGTATCGTTCTTTCAACACTGGGTGAGTCAGGACAGCGTGCCTGAGGTTTTTTAATGGTCGGTGTATTACTATGTGAGCGTATATTGATGACGTTGGCTCTCCTCTGCCCCCCCCCCACAGGAGAGAAGATGAACGAGCAAGAAATCGATGCTCTGATGGCAGGACAGGAGGATGAGAACGGCTGTGTCAACTATGAGGGTGAGCCACATACTACAATGTTTATTATGAGAGATAGTTCATTTTAAATGGCACAGACACTTTTTTGATGTTGGCTGTGTTATGTGATTTTTAGCACTACACTTTTGCCCAGTCAACTCATTTCTCCTCTCCATCTACAGCCTTTGTCAAGCACATCATGTCTGTTTAAGGACCCTGCCACAGTGGTGGTGAGCATCGTATATGTGCAGACCCCATGGTGTCACGACATCCACTCACTGTTTCCTGTTCCACATGAGGAAGCAGGGGGATCAAAGGACTATGAGATGTCATTTCCTAAACCCTTTTATTTTTGTTCTACAATTTTTTTTTCCAACTGGTGCTTTTTTTTTTCCTCTCCTCATGCTCTTTGTGGAGTCTTTCTGATTTCCATTGAGTTTTTTCTTTCTTCATCATCAAGCCAGTTCCCTGTCTTATTAAGACTTTTTTTATCATCAGTGGAACAGTAATGGAGGGGAACACGGGATGACGATGAAGCTGATGACCATCCCCTCCTGTCACTGTACTGTCTGGCTAAATCTCTATCTATCCAGTTGAAATGACTGGATTACAAAATGAATCCACTCGTTGGCCAACCCATCCGTAGGTCTTAACTTATTGTATCCTCTGCCATTTCACAATAAACTTTTCACAAACTCCCATTTTATTTTCAGATTTCTGACTCTATCTGCTTGATGCAAATGCTTTTGCATACATAATTCAGTTAGACTGATATTAAATGATTATTTTTTTGACTTTTCAGTAATTACCTTAATTTGCTTTCCAGTGAAGAGTGAGCTGAAAAGCCTGATACCAGTCTCCTGTATGTTTGACAATCATAGTATTAGCTTAGCTTAGTTTAGCACAAAACCTTACCTTTTTAACTTTTTTATTATCCTCTACTAAGCTAAGCTAGTCTTTAGTTTACTGTGGTATCATAAGTGATGTACACATCTGAGTGGTATCAAATGTCTGATATAACTCTCAGCACAAAAAAAAGCTAACATCCAGCTGTGGATATGTGTGGATCTTATAATCTACACAGAAGACAGTGCTCCAGTGTCATTTTGTCCTTTTTATTGTCATTAATAATTGTAATTGTGTCATATCAACAAGAGAAAAACTGCATACATCTACTTGACTTTTTAAATACATTTACAGCTGCTGTAGGGTGGAGCAGGAGGTGGGAGGGAGTCACACGAAGATGGGGTATGCAGAAAAAACACAGAAGCAAACAAACAGTTGCAGGTGAGGGCACTAAATAGGCAGGTTAAACCACAAATGGTATCTGGTAAAAGAAACTAGATCACTCAAACACATTTTTTTTTCCTAACAGATGTAACAGGATATGAGTTCCTCTGTTGTTTTATTTTCCCTTATGAATTGTCTTGTTAATGGATTTTCAAAAATATTTTTTCCACTTTCCTCTCCTGCATATTGCAACAAAACATCCAGATACGGTAGCATACGTCGCAAAAACGGCATGGGATCTGCACCAAACGCACACACAAACAGATTTCAGAGTAGCTGCATCTTATGCTAAATCTCCAGTTATAGTTGTCGTTCCGTTGCGCATAACATCAGCCTGTGAGTAGAGGAAACATTTGATCTGTTTATTCAGGTGAGCTTAATATCTGCAGCTGTAACTAAAGGAATAAGTTTATTATTGTTCTGATGGATAGACAGGCATCTGCATTCAGCTACTGAGCAGGTGTCGTACTTATCAACAGGACTGCATTCCTTAGTAACACCAATTCAGCTGTCTGACATTGTCACCAAGCATTACACTGTAAACAACTAATAACTACAAAACATGAACATGTCTGATCTTAATCCAATAAGTGATGAAATATTAAAATTACAAAATAGCCTCTTTTAATATTAGAATCAATACATGCTGCCATAATATGGTCTAGTTCTTGTAATTTTGCAAGTATATTTTATAGCCATAATGTCTTTTCATGTTTTTAGGATTTAAAGAACGCCAAAAACCTTATTGTATGTGTGTGTGTGTGTGTGTGTGTGTGTGTGTGTGTGTGTGTGTGTGTGTGTGTGTGTGTGTGTGTGTGTGTGTGTGTGTGTGTGTGTGTATTTGCACGTTTACTGAGTGACAACATGTGCTGCAGGGTGCAATAGCCACATTACCTCTTATTTAATGTTAAAAAAAGGCTTCATGTTGTCCAAAACGCTGTTCCAGAACCAGACAAGCCAATACCTGGCCACTTTTTGCGTACACCACTTAATCTAGGACTAGTGCCTAGAATGAACTTTTATATGCAACATCGTTCAAAAAGAAAGTGGCCAACAAAATCAATCAGAAATAACACATCTTAATATAAAATAGCCATTAAATAATGACGACCATACAGTATACTGTATTGTAATTGAAGTCTCTACTTAAGAGTGATGGATCTTGAAATGGAGATGTTTAGAGGCTGTGGTTTAGCTGAGGTTGGCCTCAAGGTGGCAGAAGTAGGCAGAAAAGTTTGAAGGGAACAGGATTAGGATATCTGGGATGCAGAGCTGAAATCCACTGATTCATTGTTCACAAACCCTGCTTAGCCAAAGCTGCAGTAACATCCTCAGCCAGGGTCGCTAGTTGTGGAGAATCCGTCACGTTAAGACTGCCAGAGGATGACAGTTGGCTGTCTCGGTGGTGCTGCGGTGACATCGAGCTGGACAGGCCTGGAGATTGGACCACAATCTCAGCTCCGTGATCCACTCTTGCCTTTGCATGGTCACGAAATGTCAGCCTATGACTCTCAATCTAATGAAGACAGGTGATTGACAATGTGTGAAGTAGATGGGGAAGAAGGAAGAGACCAGTTTAGTATCATCAAAAATGAAAATATTTAAATGAGTCAAAGATGAACAGTAGATAAACCTAATATGAGGTTGTATAATACTCTCCACATTATTTATTGATACTACGATAAAAACAATTTACTATACCTTTTCCCCCCTACGACAGATGAAGGAATACAACAAGTTTTTGGAAGATTGGCAAGATAGACACATCAATACACATCACCATATATAAATATATATATGTGTGTGTGTGTGTGTGTATTTACATACATAAATATACAGTATATATATAAATACAGTATACATGTGTATGTATGTGTATATATATATATATATATATATATATATATATATACATATATATACATATATATATATATATCCTACATAAATACATATAACTTAATTTATTAATCTATCCCATCAGACTACACTGTAGTGATTTTCATAACGATTGAACAGGAATAATGACAATTTAAAGGAGCTGAAAGGTCTTGAATTATATGACCATGAATTATAGATCTTCAATCCAAACTGAATAAAACAATCTCTCAAAAACTTGTTATTCCTTAAATCATGGATTGGGAGCATGGAGCTGACACTCACCATGAAGTTCCCTCCACCAGGAATATGATGAGCATTATCCAGGGAACCCACCTTGGCTTGGGCTTTGTCTTTGAAGTCCAACTTCACAGTTTCTATACGCACGTGACCACCACCTGAAAAAAATAAATAAAGCAAATGTTAAAAAAACACAAAAAGCAAAAAGAGTTCAGAAGCAGTACACAATCAAAAATCAGCTGACACCCGACAATCACAACTGTAGGATCACTGGAGGAATATGGGGTAATATAGAATCACCCGACAGAGTTCTGTGTGAGGATAGGTTTTGATATCAGACATAGAGGGGATGGTTAAAATTAGCTCTGTAAGTCTTCGCAACAGCTTTAACATTGAGGTGAGAGATTTGTGCTGGCCAATTCCTCCAGATGTGACTCATCTAATAAAATGTTATACAGTATACCACAAATGTTTGCAAAGGACAATGAAAAATGAACAGAACAATGGAGGACCACTCCTTAAATATTATGCAGCATTTGGAGGACCCTGACAGTTCCAATAGGCAGAGTCTGCTAACATTGTGTACAGTATTTTGAGGAGCTACTAGAGTATGAAAGGATTAAATAAATTGCTAGATGTGTGTCCCTCATCAAAGGAAATATGGTGCCCTCCCTTAAATCCTGGCAAACACCCCAGTGCCCCAATTTATACTATAGTATGTATTTCCATGGCTGACAATGTGCTTTCCAACATCAACCAAGTCCAAATTTTTTCAACAGATAGCCATGTGGTAAAATATTACAAATCTCATTATAGACTGCTGTGGCTTAGTCTTTTGCAAATGGTGATGTGAAGTTTGTGAGCAGTTTCTTGTCCATGGAAATCAATTTGACAAAGCTCCTAAGCCACAGTATGTGTTGATGTTACTTCTTAAGGCATTGTGGAACCCTGTAGTGATGTATACAACAGATTATATCTGAAAAGTAAATGTAGTGCTGTGCTGAAAGAACTTGCACAGTCAGCAACTGCTCAATCAGTAAGGGTCAGAGGACCAGAAAGAACCAGCAGATGGCACTGCAGTACCCAAAGTAGTCAAAAAAGCACAACCAGGGAAAAGACAATATAGTCTGGAAAACATACTGGAAGTGATCAAATACACCACTCCCACCCCTACAAAAAACAGTACAATGCTAAAAATCCATTAATAGAAATTAATAATCAAACCTGACTCTAGAAATGATCTTTATTTGGTTGTACTGCGGTCCTGGCAAGTCTTATATACTTATATATAGACTGATCAATCATACCTCATCATCTTTAGGAAATGTGCATTCTCTGGATCAGCATTAGCATACTTTTTTTGTGTTTCAGTGACTTCAGTCATCATACTATGAAGTTCTTGCATCCAGAAAGCCTTATAATACCGGTCAGTTAGATCATTAGTTTTGACTGTGGCAACATTGTCCTGTGATCCTCTACAAGCAGCCTGAGAAATGTGAGCACAAGTCATTCAAAGCCTGCAAGGTCTTTTGATTCCATCACCATGTCCTGTTTCAAATTCACCCACATGAGGTAAAGACATACAGGACAAACAATAGGGCCACCAAGAATTACAACACATTCTCATTTTAGCTGCCTGTTAACAGATCCGTCTTTCATATCAACTATACATTTCACCACTTTTCATGTAGAGATCAGTGCCAAAGCTTCACGTGACTATGCTGTTGCTTCAGGATATTAAAATGAACTGCAAAATACATTATCATCATATTTTTGGATTATATCGACAGGTTGAAAGCTTTATTACTCATCTGATAGACCAAACAAAAGCCCATAAGTCCAAGAACATTTTCTCATTATCTATCGCTACTTGAAGTTTCTGCTGGACCTGCTTGGGCTAGCAGGTGGAGGTGGCGAATGCTGATCTTTTAATTTGTGAGCTGATGTGTTCTGTAAGCAGTCACTCACACATTGCAGCTTGCATGTACAACTGGATGAGATCTTATCCCAATGCTGAGTCAATCACTTTCAGAAGACAATGTTCTGCATGTCTTTATTTTGAATTGACACTTTTTTTTATGATGAAACACAAATGACAAGTTTGTGAAGGTGTGAAGATGTGATTTCTTACCCTTTCATAGCTGATGTAGGTGGATTTTGCTACCTTCAATGTCTTACCCACCTCTGGGTACCGGTTATCCTGATGTCCTTCAAGAATTGACCAATAAGAAGCAAAGGAAGGATAGGAGCCGGCACCTCATTTCATCAGTGCTTTTCAAATCTCACAATGCATCTACAATATTGTGAAGGACTTGACATCCTCAATATAATTTCCTATTATAGATGTTGAGATTTTGCACCAATGACCTGCTGGTTTAAATGCTTCTGCAGCATTCCCCTGAATTTCCCATGGATTGTGTGCAGGTTGACCATTACCTGGCCGATGATGGATGTTATCTAGAGAGCCACACTTCGAGGTCACATGACTCAAATCAATCTTCTTATTCTGTATGAGCACCTGGAAAAAGCAAAGTCAGGAAAAGACAGGGTCAGAGTTCATAGTTGAACTCCCAATGGTCTAAAATCATTTTCATATGGAAATTCCACATAGCATCTTTTATAGAGGGAGACATACTTTATCTGACTATGGGGTATCAACTGGGAAACAAAGGCTGTAATTTTCCACATTCAATCATTGTTATATAATTGCATAAGAAAAAAAGCACAAAAGCACAATACCAGCAGTCCAATAATGCTCTGCTGTGCAGACACCTGATGGTGTTTGTTAAAGCAACCAAACAAAGACTGAATTCAAGCTGTGAGCTGTGTCTGCATCTTGAGTTAAAAATGTTTTTGGCACAATTGAAAACAAAACAAAAAAAATCAAATAAGCAGCATAACCTTTAATGTAAGGCATTAAAAGGGGATAAGGATATACAGTACTGGCATGTGACCCACTCTGGGGATCTGAAGGGGGGAAAAAACACAGGGAGATAACACAGAACACACTATCAAACTTTGATGGGGCATAGTGAAAAAGAAAGAATACCACCAGTTTCTTTAAACCACATACGACTTGTTCCCCTTTTTTGTCTTATATTTTTACCTTGGCCGGAAATGAATAAAATCACAAGAACACTAGGATGATGATGAAGAAAGTGGAGGAACCATATCGCAAACCATAACACTGTGTAACACTGTGAGAACAGTTGCCTATACAGAGATGGGACGTAGTTTGTGTCGGCGTAGGTGAACGCCAGGCTCCAGGTCGGTTCATCCCTCGAGAGATGAGACCTACAGAATTTATGGCAGTTTTGATTCTAATGGTCATAGCAATTTTGTACATATTGAACGACAAGTGAATATCAACTTTCCCACACCTACTGATACCACTTGTAATCACACTAATATATACTTAACCACTGGTGGGCAGTCAGGGCCAGCAAGGCCTTCTGTGCTGCTCTAACATAACCAGAAATCATGATAATATTTATGATATAAGTTAATTATATTTTAAGGCATTTTCCTGAAATAAATATATTCAACTATATGTTTAAATACATGATTATACATTTGGATATAATATGACATAGGCCAACACCGAGTCAGTGTCAGTGTATTTTTAGGTTAGAGGGGTTTTCCAATCAGAATTCAGCTAGCTTGTGTTGCTAGGTTGAATGAAATCTGCCCAGGACCTTCAGAAGCTAGAACGCTGACAGATGCAACAGCCAATCAGATCACGAGTTGGCGACACTGAGGCCTTCTAGCTGGCCTCACGTTCACCTGACATGTACGTGTCCTGTGATTGGATACTCACTCTGAGAAGGCGGCGCCATGCAGACGCACATTTGAAGAGAAACTCTAGTGAGAGGAGGGTGTGATCCCTGAAGGAGCTGACCTGTTCTAGCTAACCTGCTCTAGCTAACCTGTTTCTAGCTAACGGAGTGTTCTTGAGGAAAGAATGGAGAATGGATTTTGTGTTTAAATAAGCTGTTTCGGTGAGTACAAGCATTTCATTTATCTAAGTTTTCATATTTAATGTTCTTGTAATTTAATTTCATTTATATCAAATCAATTATAACGAAATAAAATGACAAATACCGTATTGGCCCGAATATAAGACAACCCTGATTATAAGACGACCCCTCTTTTTCAAGACTCAAGTTTGAAAATAGACTTTTTGAACACCAAATGTAATTTTTATACAGAAAATACAGTACATCTGAAACAAGTTATTAAAACAATATATTCGAGAGAAAAAGCATGTTATTTTGCCTCATTCAAATCATGCAAAAACTGTCAATCACATCTGAATATCTGAACATTTAATGAATGGCTTCTGGTTTTTGAAATGTAAATAAACCAATCTACTGTGATAAAACAACAAAATTGCAATAACTGCATCATAACTTCTCCTCAGCTGCCGGTTAACCTGGCCGATCTTCGACCCACTTTTCTCCAGATTGTCGCTACGTTTCTCCATTTTCTGTTATCTCTTCTCTTATTTTCTTCTCTTTTCTTTCTTAACGCTATTTTATTTTTCTTCTTCATGACAGGGATTCGCTTTGGCCTGGGGAGTAAATTGTGTCTTTATTAGGTTTACTTTTTCGTCTGTCGGGAGTTTTCTGACTAACCTGTTGTCTCCAAACCAGCTAAACAGAGAGCTAACAATGCTAACCTGTTAAACAAGCTGACTGATTGTTGATCGTTTCCTGCTAGCTAGCCGGCTAACATGGAGGTGTGCAGTTCAGCATTCGCTTTAAAGATATCTGGCGCCATTTAGCGTTGTGAATGGGTATAATGTCTAGACCCCAAGTCTATCAAAGGTGTGGCCGCGGGTTCTTCTGTGCCAGTCACAATAAAAGGAGTGGGGCTGACACCGGTTTTTGTTCCATTTGAGAGAAGTTGTAAACGTCGGTGGCAGCGGTGGGAGCCTTACAGTATTATGGGATGTGTTTATGCATGTTTGACTATGGAGAACATCACTGAAGGCCTAGGTGTGAAATGCATGGCCCGCCACTGTACTTAACAAATCAAAAAGTACCATTATTATTGTTATACTGTTGGGAAGGTTGCACAAACACCGGATATGTTTAGCTTCAGGTCACACCACTATGAAATTTAACAAAACGAAATGAAAAGTAAGGAATGTGATATACTGCTGTTCATTATTTCAGACCTCCCAGAAAGTAGATTCCACACATTTTTCTCTAAAGGAAATGGTGTTAAGATTGAAAGAAAAGATTTTATTTCCTTATACTTCAGATGGCTGCAAAGAGTTAATCATCTAGGAGAGAAATTCTTCATACAGCACATATGACTTGTCTCATTTCTGATGAAACACACAAAAGCTTTTTGCATAATTCTTCTCGAGCTTCTTGGAGCTTGGCTCCACCAATAAACAATGATAAAAACAATGAAATGACTCAGAAAATAGGAGTAATGACGTACATGGAACAAAAGACTTTTCATTTTGAAACTGCTGCATTACCAGTAACTAATGTGTCACTGCTCTATGTTGACTCACCAAATCACCAAACAAACAGACATTGAAAGAAAAAAAACAATTGAACAAGCATTTTAAAAATGTCCAAACCACATCTACCATCCTGAAAGCTCTAAAATGCTGGAGGAGACATTTGGCCAGTATTTTAACATAAGCCGCAAGACACAAACCACTGCTGGGAAATGTGGCACCAATCAATACCAGTGGGTCACTTTAAACTGGGATGTGAGGGAGGAGGACAAAAAAGAGAATGGGGGAAACAACACTGACATCAACACTGAGACAATGGATTTGCAGCACAAGACTCACGTTTCCACCTCCTGCTGAGTAGCCTCGCCTGTCCAAGGACCCACACCTAGACTGAACATGGCTATAGTCCAGCTTAACACTGGAGATGAGAACCTGCAGGAGCGGAGGTGAGGCATGAGATGGGTGATCTCTTGGGCTTTTCTGGCATAGTTGGTACACAGTAAGGTTTAAAATTGTTTTAGAGTTTTTCTGTCCTGAATGAATTCTCTCATCTCTGATGTAGATCTCTGATGCTAAGAGTCAACCCAGTGATTCCCTTGTTGCTCTGGACAATCGTAGGATATGATGACTTTAAGCTGGCAAAACCAATTTATCTCACTGCATGAACTTCACCCTTTACTTGTTGGTCTTTTCTCCATTCTTCATAAAACGGCACTGAATTAAAACAATGGATTCCATCCAACAACTGTCTCCAGTTCAAGACAAAACTAGCTAACTTACCTTTAAGCTACAGAGGCATTTGCAATAATGACCTGGGTACTATGTATAATAAAATTTTGAAATATCATCGTGATTTATTTGTTGACACTGTTTGGGAATCCTTTCCAGAATAGGTTGAGACTCCAGATTCAAGTTAAGAACAGACCGATGGTGATAAAATGTGTGTGATCCGCTGGTAAAGGGTTTTAGGGAGCTGTGAGGAGAAAAGCAGGAGTGAAACAAAGTAACAATAAATAAATTGCACCCAGCAGCACATTTAAAGCAATGGGGACTATACTGGATAGGAAAAATACACATACACATACAAACTTCACACATTCTTGGACCACAGAGCTTTAAAAGAGACCATGCGCAGACTTGAGCCATTCAAGGCTATATTTCTAAAAACATAGAGATGCTTAATAAAACAAACAATGTAAGATTTTGAGGGAACAGACTTTGAAGGGGGTTTACTGGGCAACATTTCCTTCTCTAATGATGTCATTCTTCAGAGTGAGCTTCATTGTTGTGGTAATTTAGATTTCAGAGAACAAACACAGAAAATAAAATATGGTCAAAATAAACTAAAAGAAAGACCTCTGCCAACTTTATTGCCCTAGGCATCTGTAAAATTTCCAAAAATTCTTCGGAAATTTTTTTAGGAGATGAGCATAGACTAAAACTCCTGCTAATGCTTTGAAAATAAAAAGTATTAATTACTGTTAAAGGCTGAAATGGTTTTTGATTAATTCATTAACACACTCATATTCAAGATTTTTAAAATTCATTTCTAAATGAACAGTGCTGAGTGTACCAGTAGGTCTTTGGTCCAGGTCACACTCTGTGCCGCTGACAGGCACAGAATTATTGAAATGAGGCACAGCACCAGATCCAAGAAGACCTGTGTGCAGCGTCTGCCAGGGATCTTGGGTCTTCATGCTTCTATGAGGACAATCATTGGATGAGTCAGAGACAGAGGCCACTATGGCCTGAAGCTGCTTGAAAACTATTTGGATTATGGAGCTATGGAGGACTACAAAAGGTCAAAAGTAGGATTTATTGCTTTCATTTAATATAACTTATTATTTTGCTTTATGGTTGATAGATGGTGCCATGCTTCAGCTAATAAGGGCTGAACAAAACTTTTACTGAAAAACTAGTGGTAACTGAACATAAAACTTTAACAGGATGCTGACATCCTTACATAGTTAATGTGGAAAATCTGTAAAATGTTTGTTTATCTGAGGTCTGAAAATCCAAAACTCACCCAAAATTAAATTTGATACTAAAAATGTTCAAGATTAACCATGCAAAATGCAAAAAAAATATCTTCTCAAGACCAAAAATTGGCATGGATATTATCTTTAAAATCAATTATGACTTTGAGTGTACACTAAGTTGTAAACTTCCCTTTACCTATGTCTCCTGCAGATGGCAGGTGATGCATGATCCCTACACATTTTGTGGATGGCTAACTGGGCAGGTCATTAAAATGCCAGCCAAAACACTTGGACTCCAAATCAGGTCATCACTGAAAGCTTACAAAAGGTGAAAGGCGGTTCTGGCTCTCATTTTTTAATAATGCTGACATCATGTTTCAGATTCCCGTGGAACACTGCATTCATCAAATCGAGCAGTTTAATCTTCCAAACATCCAGCTAATGCCGATTTTATTCTGCAGCAAAAAACACCATTTGAAATGCAGATTTCACCCAAATGAAGCAATTTCCTGAGTTCACAGATCTGGGAAAAACAGAGTGGAAAAACAATCACAGCTTCATCACTTATAGAGACCTTAGATCATTTTTAGCGAATTTTTTTTGCCTTGGAATTGTAAAGATTTTTTTTTCTCTACATGGTTTTTAATGTCATTTAATGTGTTAAATAAACTGGGGAAAAAACATTGGACATAGAAAAGACAGGTCAGATTTTCTTTCAGTTAATGAAAAAAGTGAAATATAATTGTTGAAAAACTTCAACATCATGAGGAAGACTCAACAACTTTAAGTAGTTGACAACTACTAAGTCTGACAACTGGAGAGACAAAATCAACCTCATAGAACCTTTATACATACGTCTAATGCATTCTGAAACAACTGCTTACTCTGTATATTCATCAGACACTCATCTTTATTGTCTGACATTTCTGGTCCCACATGCTTGACTCTCTTAAATGATGCACTTACCATGTCTGTTAGCCATTTCACAAATGGCAGGGGAACATAATCACGTATGGAGCACACGTATTAGTGGTGGATTACCTTCACAGATTTTTAAGGTTAATGAAAGAGTTGGATGTCCTGTGCTCAAACGGTCATGGGAACTTATTCTGTCATGACTATTCTTTCTAATTTTGTGTTTTCTCACAGTGGTGAGAAAGCAGGACTCAGCAGAGATAATTTTAAAAAACACAGGAAACCAGTGTGAAGCCATTTGTTTTTAGTTTGGATGGTGAAAGAATATATCCTGACCTGTCCTCCTTTCGGCTGGTACTTGATGTTTTCTGTGGAGCCAATCTTGGACCTAATATTCTTAAAGTCTGGCAGTGGCTGGTTGATGATGCGGAGCTGCTTGGGCGTCGTTGCAGGCGATTTGGGTGGGGTGTGAACCACAGCCACCTTCCTCTCCTGGGAAATCAAACTGAGGGATCGTGGAGTTCCAGGGGTCCTTGAGGATGATGAGTAGCTGGGAGGGGTTCCTGGGGTGATGGCTGAGGAGCCAGGGGTGCGGGGGGTGGAGTGCCCACTGCGAGCTGAACGGGAACGCACAGATTCTATAACTGGTGGGGAGGAAAAAAGGTTGACAACTTGACGTAAAGGTAAGAGGTGCTATATTTTGAAGTCCTATGATTTAATTGTCATGGAAAATATTTTTAATCATATTTTAAATGAGTAACCACAATGAAGGCAACAATCCTATAGCACAGAGCGCCCATTTCCTGTAATGATAATAGCATTACCTGTATAGTTTAGTGGTGGTGATGTTGTAGATCAGAATGAAAGAATGACTTAGATAAGAAATCAGACCTTCAAAAGTCACTTTTCAGAATATAAGATGTTTTGTAACAACAGAATTTCAAATATATAGTAGCCTCAAATAAATTGTCCTCTCTATAATAAAAACAGAAGGATAAGAAAATTCTTGCTACCTGTCATACTCGGGGCTCGTCCCATCCTGTGTTCTGTTCTCATTTCTGCATGAAATGCTGTCAAGGAGGAAGAGTTTCATATTCATTAAAAAAATGTTGATGATGTAAGAATAAAACCATTTCCAGGAAATTTGAATATATACAAATACATAAAGAACACACAAAAAAACACCAATCCAACACAAAATCAAACAAGATGAAATAAATTCATCAGCAGGATTCTTAATTCATCCAAACTCACATGGATAGATTGGGTTCATTCCTTGTAGTATCTTGACGAATCCTAGTAAACTATTATTTTTTAGCTAAAATTCTTGAGTTTTCAATCTGTTCTGAAGGAAGATGTTTTTGATTCATCAGAAAGAAAGTTCTTGAAAATCCTTGAAGATGCCTCTCTCTTACATACTGATATTGTTGCTTTCTACAATCATTTAAACTGTGAAATCTCTCATAGAGGAGCACCATTTCAAACCATTAGTAGTCATCATCCGTCTTATACTAGCTGGTTTGAAAGCTGTTGCAAGCATCCAAATGAAAATAAGTATATATTTACAAAAATATCAAATATAATCTTTGAAATATTTTGAATTACTTGTCTTCAATATGTATAGTAAGATAATGTGTAATTTATGTTTTACATAGCATTTAGTTTTCAGTCTTTTGATGTCGGGTTTTTTTGACACCTTAATAACAATACTATGTGACAGAGATTAAAGGAGCTGAATCCTACATGTAGGTCTTCGAGGTGCTGTGGACCCAGAACTGGTGATGGAGGTGGAGCTCTCTTCCTGGTCATGGTATCCACGGCGACCAAGTATCGAAGCATGTTGTGGAGCTGAGGTCCTCTTGTCCGGGCTGCATGACCCACCGTCCTGTTGTGAAGCATACACCAGAGGCAAGAAGTGTATCCTTGTAAGAAACAATGCACTCTTAATTTCCCTTCAGGGATCATAACAGTATATAAAATACAAAAATATATGAGTTAATGTTTCTGCATAGCTTCTGCAGATACAAGGCTCAGCTAGCCATCACCTACCTTGTCTCTGAGTCTCTTTAATACCTGAGAGCCTTACAGCTCCACAGAGGATGACTAATCTGTATTTACTGAGGTAGCCACTCTAGACATGGAGATGGGGATCTTAGTAAGTGGGAAATGATGGGAATGGCACTGAAATGACAACGTGGGGCCAGCTTGATGAGTCACTTGCCACCAAAATAAAACGTACGAGGTGATAATAAAAATGCCTTAACACGAGTGCAGAGGATCTGATGAGACATTAGTAACAGATCTTGTATGTTTGGCATTAAATCATCTGCAATTACAACATCTATTCATGCACATTCATACCAAGCATATCAGTAAATATTTAAGGAAAACAAATAATACCGTGAAGACTATGGATCGCCAGTTCATTTCACTCAAGTTTTCAGAACACAGGACAAATGTGTGTAAATGAAATAATAAAATGCAAAGTAATACAATAAAAGTAATACAATCTAATACAATGGCATGACATTTAAGATGAAAAAGCTGTTATTTTGCACACCATTAACTGTTACTGACATGGCGGAGGCATTAATTGGAATCAAAGGGTGATTTGACACTTTGTCCAATACCTATAAATGGAATGGTATATTGTCGACCAATACGCATGGCAACAAAAGCAAACGTTTGAAGAATGATAAACATGTCTATGTCGTTTCCTTAAAATAAATTTTTAAAAGAAAAGGATGCATCGGCTTTCATGTTTAGATAAAATGATGTCAGTGCTTATTGAAACACCTTCTAAAGATGATTTGGCCCCCAAAAAAGTTCCAAAGGAAAATCTGAGAGTTTAAATATGAAGTATTAATAATAGTGATAATTTGTCTGCCTATAGATTTGATGTTTATTATTTGAGTACTTACAATGCACACAGCAACTTTTGTCTGAATTTCACATTGGCCACTTTGGTTCTCATTTTAAAACAGCTTATTTTATTATGTCATCATGACAATAATAGAATCTTAGCACACATGTGTTTACCAGCCTTTCTTTGTAAGACTCTGCAGCAGGAAAGAAGCCAATAAGATGAGTGACAGCAGATGTAATTTTGGAGACAGTTCCTGCAGTTTGGGGAACTTTTGTTTTTTATCTTTAGCATCAATTTATCTGGACTGACATGCATTTAGGTGCTTTACTGCAAACAGTCAGAATGTTGATCGGTAAAGCCTCCATATGGTATTTCGCTGAGTGATTTTGTTACCATTCAGTCATTCCATCATTGGGCGTATACTCACTGATGCTCTGTGGCGAGACTGTCTGGCAACACTGAGAGGTTGGCGACTGTCTGGTGGAGTCTCTGAGAGACAAACAGAGAAGCGATGTTAGAACCTAGAGCACACATTCTCTATCTTTCATATAAAGACAGTGAAGAAGTCAGAACTTTTTAAATGTCCTACTGGAATGAAACTATACAACTTTATATTTTCAAGCCTGCCATGCTCTATGTTAAACTCCAAAGTTCTACCAGGGGATTTTTGTGTCCCCTTGAGGTTTGTTCTGCAAAGATTAGGCAAGATATCACAGAGAATAGGGGATTTTCTATTATGTAAGACAACACAGGAAAATAATCTAATTGGGGCAGTGCAGCTCTATGCTGGCCCATTCATCATCGGTGGCACAGAATTCAGGGGAAAATGAAGTGCAAACTGCCTCTGGGACAAGCCTGCATTACATTACCAGATCCATATGACATAACTACTACCATTACTAGTTGCCTGGCAACCCTAAGCTGAAAAAAAGCCTAGATATGTAATACGTGAAAAGACCAGAGATGGCAGGAATGTCCCTTTGGTTTTTCACAACAAAAAAAGTGTCCCTTACATATAAATATTTGGTGTAATAATTTTAACAGCCAATATGTAAATGTAGCCGGTGTGGTTTCATGTTAAATTTCAGTTTGGTGCATTTCGGACAAAATGGGTGAGTCGAGCTTTGTTTTTCTCCTTTACCATCTCTGTTAAAATCAGATCACATTTTTGCATGCATCCTGATTGTATGTCTTTTCTAAACTATAAAAACACACTTAGACTGGATTATGCGTTTCATGTCAGTAAAAACCCTACTAAGCCATACAGCTGCCATTTTTCAATGTCAAAATCCATATAGAACATTAGTGTGCTAATGCAACACAGCAAGGTCAAATGAAGAACTTTCACTCTTTATTGAAATCATGGACATACAAATGCACACACACACATGTAATAAACAAACAAACAATAAAGAAAACTGACAGTGGAGGTATGAAGTTGTACGAACTAGATTTTTGTGGTGGATCTTCTGCAGGAAAACAACCAAATGTTTAATACAGTACACCAAGACAACGTGTCACCTGTGGGTCTCCTTCTAGGACAAGAGTGGTGCTGGACAGGGCGTGTTTGGCGGACAGCTGTTTTCATCACAGTCCTCTCAGATGGGGATTGAGTCTCTATTTTCCTGGTAAACTCAGTCCTCCTTATCACAGCTACATTGTCAGAGGAAAAAAGATCAATGACAAAAGAAGAGAAAAATGATGTTAAAATATGTAGTCCTGGAAGTTAAATATTCTCTGTTGAAAACAAGTGATTCAAATCAGTGTAACACTTTGTCATTTAGACAGTGAATTTTCTGAATTACAAATGACAAATCAACAGAGGTTGTTTTTATACCCAATTTATACTAACAGTAGACACATGATGATGCTGAGCAGTTGCTATACTTAATGTGTAATGTTATTTTTGAAGGGCAGTTCGGATATATGGTTTAATATTACAATCATAATTTTAGAAAGAACAATCTCTTTATCCACATGTAATTTCAAGAAATGAAAACAAAAGCAAAATTAGCAGAACCTTTTTTCTTTTTGATGTCTTCTCTGGGGATGTAGACAGGTTCTTTGCGAACAGGTTTGCGTTCTGGTGTGGAGATTCTGCCTTTAGGTCGTCCTCCCTTCACCTTTGGTTTAACTAGCTTTTCCTGTTTCTCTGTCGTCTTCTGTTGTGTCTGCTTGTTCTGGGCCGTAGCAGTTTTTTTGGACACGGTGGGACTTTTGGGCAATGGCTCAATCTGCTCTGTTGCCATACTCTTATCATCATCTATAGTGTGTCAAGAAAATGCATGTGAATGGAGATAGATTTAAATGTCTTCATTTGAAATAGAAGAGCGACAAGAGCATTGTGAGGAAAACAAAAAGATCTTACCTAGTGTGTCAATCCAAGAGCTGTCCAGAATGGAGTCATCCATTGTGGTTTCATCTCGATCATAACTGTCCGTTGGTTCTTCTTTTTCTACAATTTGGACTTCTTTCTCAGGGGACATATGGGTTTCAGGAACATCACCCACCTCCTCTAGACTGGCAGCCTCCATATCTGCCTCTTGGGCCAGCTCCACAGAATCTTCCTCTTCCTCTTTTTGGGAAGCAACGCAAAGGATTTCAGCCACAGGTGGAGCAGAGAAACGGACGCTGTGACCTGGCTCTTCGGATTCATCGATTGTCTGTACCACAGTGATAAAGTCATCTTCAACTGTCACCACTGATTCAATGGCAGCACAAGTCTCTGGGATCTCTTTTGCTCTCACTTCCTCGCCTTTCTCCTGCTCCGTCTTGGTCTCCATTTTGGTCTCCACAGCTTTTTCAACAGGCTTTACGGTTGAATTGTCTATGTCTGAATATTTCGCTGTTTTCTCTTCCTTCTCTTTAAGTTCCTTCTCTATCTTCTCTTTCTCCTTCTCTCTTTGCTCAATCTCTTCCTCCTCTTTTTCTTTTAATTCTCGTTCTATCTTTTCTTTTTCTTCCTGTTCTTTCAGTTTTTTCTCGATTCTTTCTTTTTCCTCTTTTTCTTTTTTTTCTCTCTCCTCTTGCTCCATCTTTTCCCAGTCTTCTCTTTCTTTCTTCTCTCTGTCTTCTCTCTCCTTTCTCTCTCTCTCCTCTTTTTCCATCTTTTCTCTTATTTCCTGCTCATGTTGTTCTTTTTCCCTTTTCTCTCTCTCTATTCTCTCAGCCTCATCTTTCTCTTTTTCTTCTGTCTCTTTCTTTCCTCTCACCTCTTCCTCTTTCATTTCCCTTTCTTTCCTCTCTGATAGTTCTTTCTCTTCTTTTATTTCTTTCTTGGCTGCTTCCTTCTCCTGTGTGTCCCTCAATTTTCTTTCCGACTCCTCTTTCTCTTCCTTGTTTATTCCTAACACTGGTGAAGGTGTTCTTTTGGGAGAGCCATAAACTTCTCTTTGTTTAAGTTTGGAGGGTGAGAGTACTGGAGAAAGCAGCTTGTCATCGTCAATATTACTCTCCACAGATGAAGCAGACGAAGTTTTGAAAGGCCTGGCTATTCTGTCTTTGGCCATGCCAGTCAACTGGTACACGTCTTCAGCGTCCACCTCCTCGTAGGCCTCCTGATGGACTAGCTTGACCTTTTCTCGAAGCTCCTGCAGTTCTCGTTCCTCCTCCAAACTAAGAGGCCTGTCTTCCATCTCCAGTTTACGGATCTGCCTTTCATAGTCTGCAATCTCTGTTTCTGACACTGAGCCTTCTCCGCTGGCTTGTCGTTCAGACGCACTCTCTGACCTACCACCTTCTTCAAGCGTCACAGTGACTGTTGGTGTGACGAATGACTCACTTGGTTGAGTGGGGGATGTCTCACTTACAGTTTTATTTATCTGATCCGCAGAAAAATCTTTTCCTTTTTCTTCTGCAAAGCCTTGTTCCTCTAAGCATTTCTGGTCTTTCTCTTCTGTGACATCAGCAACTCCCAATGGCTGGCTCTTGTCTTCCACAGATGTATTTCGGACTCCTAATATCCTTGCCTGCTCAGCCACTTTCTCCTCCAGGACTGAGGGAGTGAAACCCTGTGCAGACATGCCTGTAGGACTGAAAACATCTGCAGGGGAGGGCATGGGCCCTGAATATTCACTGAAGACACAATAACCCATCTCTTCCACCTGGCTATCACTCTTTGAGGGACTCTGGTCCCCTGAAACTATTCTGCCCAGCAATTCATCAGTGAAGGGAGAAGCATCTGCTTGAAATGATTTTCTTCTGGTGACCTCTGCATCATTGTTATCTGATGCAAGTCTAGAACGTGTGCCGGCAAGATCCAGCATCTCAGGCAAATCTTGAGCCATCACTGTGCCATTTTTATAGGTGTTCTTGAGGTGCTGTGGTGATTCTGGTGAATCAGGTTCAGGGCTGGGTTTTGAAGCTGGTTCAGGGGCCTTTGGAGGAGATGAAGAATCGGAGCTAACAGATGCTGCAGTCTCCAAAATGAGTGGAGGAAAAGATGGAGGCTTATCCACAGAGGGTGTGGTGACTGGGAGGTAGTCTGCTGACTCGTCTAGACTTCCACGAGCAAATGACATGATATCTGTAGCGAGTGGGGAAAAGTTGGAACCTTGGCCACTTTGATCCATAGCTCCAATGGTAATGTTAAGGGAATAACTCCTCTGCTCTAAGGCTAATTTACCAGGAGAAAGCCTACATTCATTACTCCTGTCGGGAACTGTGAACACCCTGTTGTCTTCTGATGGTTTTTTCGCCACTTCAGCTCTATCTGTGTCCTCAGCTAATGTGCTGTAGCTGATTACTTGTGATTCCGACTCACCCGTTCTTTTCTCCTCACTAGCTCTGCTAAGTTCATAATAACCTTCACCCTTAGACAATGGAGTGTCATCAATTTCCATGGCTGAGGTTTCAAAATATGCTGACATGCCAGATCTGTCTTTTGGATCCCTTGAGCTGTCTCCTCCTTGAACCTTGTTTCCCATTGAAGAGAAATCGCCTGGAGAACTGATGCTGCTGAACTCTACCACCTCCACTGATGGCTGTTTCTCTGATACTGTGATTGGTTCACCATATGCAGGCTGGAGCGTGATTGATTTGGAAGGTTTTTTGGTTTGATTTTGAACATTCGGAGGTGCAAAGGATGGCATATCCATGGTGGGACTCTCTGGTACAATCCGTTCACCAGCAAAAAACCCTTGGAGTTGGGGCTCAAAAAACTCCTCTGCTTGTTTCTCCAATCCAATGCTGTCTGGACTCATGGAACCACTTTTCTCGCTTCCCTGCTTGTCTGAGTCCATCTTCAAAGCTGAAAGGACATCTTTAAGTTTGCTGTTATAATAATCACATGGTTATGTAATGCTTTGGCATGCTGCAATTTAGATATGTATCAAGCCGAGAACTGGGAAAGCCTTTTTTTTACAAAATAGCCAAAGCTCTCTGTAACTTACAGCACAATGATACGGCCATCAGTCAAGGACAACGGCAAGGATTATGGAGTCCACCAAGTCACAGATGGATGAGGAAATGGCATGGTATGTGACGGAATCGGCATGAGGTAACTGTGATGCTGATGTACGAGAAACAAGCAATAAAATATGGGATGGATATCCATGCAACTCCAATGAACATCAGATATTAAAAAAGAACTATTTCTGTCATTCTCTGTTATGGATTGTTATGAGAATTGACCAGTTCAAATTTACCTTCACAAAGATTTATTAATTTAGGCTGTTAGTAATGACCTTCATATGTTATTAAATGAGAGAAAAATATCACATCAAATATGGAAGTACCTTTCTGATGAATGACAGAGAAATAACAAACAGAACATATAAAAAAGTAATTGAAGACTGCTGATAATGCATGTGATGAAACTGCTAGATTGGCAATTAAAATGAGCGAGCCAACACAAATCTCTTGCAATTTATGTTTACAGGACCATGACCATGAGTGATCTGCGTTAAGTATGAGTCACAGTCACAAAATTCTGTAGCACCGGCACACCATCACCAAGCCATGTGCAAACACAAGAAGAAACCTATAAGCCTCCAGCTGATGAAAGAATCACAATTGGACACTTCACTTCATCATACCAATACGAAACGGGCGGCCCAAAAATCACAGCGCAAAAAAATGAAGACACAAGCGCAAATATAGCACACAATAAAACCAGATTAAATTCAGAATGTAGCACTTTTCACCAACAAGCCTGTGTTGCCTCGCAGCCACAGCAGAGCGCAGCGATCGGATTGCTTGCAATTCAACCTGAATCATAACGCTTATGTTATCTGCTTATGGCCTTTGAAACATTTGGCATTCCTATACAATGGACAATGCAGGAGCGTGTAGGCAGGGAGAGCAGAGAGCAGGGCACACCTGTCACATCACCCTCTGCTTCTTCCTCCTCTCTATCCATAGAGCTTTCTGCAGCAGCACAAGCTGCTTCAGCCGGCCTTATGTCTAGATCCTGGCCTTCTTCTACGGACTCTGCCTGCTCTAAGGGCTCAGCATGGGGGCTGTCCAGTTCAGGCTCTTCCCCGCTCCACTGATGCTCATCAAGAGCTGCCTCGGACTCTGCTGCCTCTGCACTCTCCTCCTCCTCTTCCACCTCTTCCTCGTATTCAGCTGTAAGAGCTTCCATGGTCTCTTCTTCTCAAAAACAGGGTGAGAGGGGGACACATTAAGACTACAGGCAACACAGACTTGGGCTATGTGAGGACATAACTTGTGATGGGACACTTTCAGCTCTGGGAAAAGATGAAATAAAGCCTATGTCTATTCACATATATATAGCTACATTACATATAGAGTGCATGTGTGTTTCTGTTTCTACTTTGGTGCTTTGTGTATTTAGTATAAGTAGAGAATAAATATACATTATATCTCATATGCAAGAAATAAAACTTTTTTTTGTACTTGGAATACAGTACACTGCATTACAAAAAAAATACACATTTTATTTTCTCCTTTGCACACATCTGCGACCCACACTAAAGTAATATAGAAACCTAAATTTAGCTGGGACAGAAGCCTTCTTATGTCTTTGGATTTTTAGAAAATGTGGCCAGGACTGCAGTTCAGTCCTTTAAAAAGCTCCTTTTTTCTTTACATTACACAGACTACATTTTCAACTGTGTCATGGTCACTGTGGGTGTGTGTAAATTCACACTTCAAAAGCCCCCACTGTGTATCCTTTTAAAATCTCATGTAGATTTCACAGGTTTTGTTCACGTGACACAGCTTTGGAAAAAAAACATGCAAGTTGCCACTAAGAATTTCTTTGGCAGTGATGATGACAGTTAGAGACTATCAATCAGTCCATATTAAATAAAGAAAGGTAGAACAATAATCACATATTCTGTCTGTAAAGGGCATACCTTTGTAAAAGATATTGTCTCATGTCATATTTGTACAGACATCAAAGGTAAAGATTTCATGTAACTGCTTGTGAGTATATGGAGCTGCAAGTCTTCCTTGTTGCCACATTGAGTGTGTGGGAGTAGTAGGGGGTTTGTCATGTGAGGGATCATTTTGAAGAATGAACTAAAACACAACTCTGAGGGATGATATTCATGAAAGCCATTTGGACTCAAATCAAGAGTAAGCCTTGGTGGCAATATGGTCTTACTGCTGAGAAGTGTGATGTTTTATGTCTACTGAGTGAATCACAATTAAAACATTATGCTGCTTTAGAGACATCACTGCAATGTGAAGGACTTCATAGCATGACAACGACTGGTATCAATGACATAAACTAAATGTAAGAAAACAAAAAGAAAATGAAACTCCTCAGATTGTGAGCTGACAAACATCACAAGGACGCACAAACACAGAAAACCTGAAGCAAGGAAACAAACCCAACACACACACATACACACACACACACACGACGCTAGTCATCACATCACGATGGCGGACGAAGAGACGTACAAAAAAAACAAACTGACGGACGAAGAGACGGAAGGACGGAGGGAGTGAGGAATGAAGGAAGGTCAAATCACAGAAGGAGGAGAGAAGGATATCTGTGTTAAAAAGTGAAAGGAGTGAGACAGAGTAAGACAGGGCGGGGGGGATGGAGAGGGGGGACATGGCAAAGAGGAACCATGCGCGGTTCACCTTCAATCTGTCTAAAGGCCACAGCCTGCCCTGTGGGACGAGAGCCCGAGTGCGTCCACTCTGGGCTGAACAATGGGTGCTCATAGTACTCCTCGTCGGAGTGGTAGGGGTCATCCTCGGGCACGGAAACTGAGATGGAGGGGGCGAGGAACTTGCACCTCTCCCGAGAATTTTGGAAGCGGCGGAGAGGCCCCGCCTCCTCCTCATCCCCTACATCTACAAACAAGACAGACACAAGGAGAAGAACTGCAAGGAAATCCGGACACAGACTACGAGAGAGTGAGGAGGAGGACAAGGGTAAAGGAAAAAAGAAATAAAAGAGAATGGAGAACATTCCAAAGAATGCTCATCTTAATGATGATTCAACAAAATATATACTTGATTCTATTAATAGAGCAACACATGAACAGGGTTTTGCAATTTTGAGAAAAAAGAATTAAGAAAAAACATTTTACTGTGAAAGCACGATGTCGTTATCTTAGTATTTTAACAGAAACTTTGTTTTTTACATTTTTTTCATATACTGTGATCCTCAATTGGAATTCATGAGACATTACTTGTTTTAATTGAGGGCAAAGATAAATCAGCAGATCAACTACTGTGCAGCTGTGGTCCTCGAATAATTAGGAAATTATCACCATTTTCTTTACTATAAATAACTCACAGTGACTTTTAAGATAAGCATTTTTTTCAGTGAAACAAAAAAAAAAAGACAAAAAAATTAGATTGACAAAAAAGAAAAAAAAAGAGGGGAGCAAGAAAGGGAAAAACTGGTTGAGAGCAAAAGAAACATACAACATACAAGACACTGACAAGAAGACAAACAACTAAAAAGGTGACAAAGCTTTAGGCTAACCATAACCTGAGACAAACACATTTGTAAATTAGTGCATCAAATGTGCAAGACATCAATAAAAAGACTGCTTTGAGAATCACACCCACATAAAACACACACAACACACAATGTGTTTTAACAATTATAACAGTTCTAATACTACACCAGCAGCAGCAGCAGCAGTAGTAGTAGTAGTAGTAGTAGTAGTAATAGTAGTAGTAGTAGCAGCAGTAGTAGTACTAGTAGTAGTAGTAGTAGTAGTAGAAGTAGTAGTAGTAGTAGTAGTAGTAGTAGTAGTAGTAGTAGTAGTAGTAGTAGCCATAGTACTAGTAGTAGTAGTAGTAGTAGTAGTAGTAGTAGCCATAGTACTAGTAGTAGTAGTAGTAGTAGTAGTAAAATGTACCAATACAAAGAATAACCACAGTTCCAACTCTATGTCAGTCGTTTGGATCCAATGATAAACATCATGAAGATAAATGAGCCTTTTTGCTTCTTCTACTGTACAATATCAACAAACTTGTATATCTGAGATTGATGCATGGCTGACCAACCTGCAGACTCACTGCATTACATCCCAACCATTTCAGACTGAGAGGACATACAACAAAGCCATGAAGGAATCCAACTAATGTTAACTCTGTACCACCATTTTTAGGACATAGTAATTTCTTTGTTGTTTAAACTAAACTGCAAAATCTTAGAAAAATAATCAAACTGCATCACAGTGTTAAAAAATTTAGCTTTATGAAGCTATTATTGGGTGTTTTGTTTCTAATGTTAATCATGTAGCCTCAGACGGCAAACTAACACTCAAAGACTTAGCTGTGTGCTAAGTGATTTTAACCTCATTCCTACAGTTGTTGGTGGCTTTGATTTTGTTGTTACCTGACTTTGTTACTAGATTCAGAACAAATTTCTTTTGCATCAGTTTGAGGGCAGCTACATCTCTCAGTGGCCGCAGTCAAAAAACAAAACAAAACTGGCAGACAGCAGACACGGACGAGAAAACTCTACAGTTACACACAACAAGAGACACAACTCAAAGAGACAAATAACACAAAGTTGGAAGGTTTACTAAATCAGCTGTAATATTAGTGCGTGGGAAGACATTGCTTTGTAGAGTTAGATGAGAAAATGAAAAGAGATGATATAATAAATTACACTTGTAATAAAGTGGTCATGCATGACTGTTGTTATTTCCTTGTAGAGAAAATGGAATGGATGATGAAGATATGGTTTGTATCCATCTACACTGTATAATGAAGTGGAGGACAAAGGGTTTCAAACAAACTTATGTCTGACAAATGGAGACAATGGTCCTGCTTTCAATAAATCTGATAAGTACATGTTTCTTGAATGGGTAAAAATTGGTTTGTCCTCTGTGGTTGCGGCACGTCCTGGCATGGGAATTGAAGAGTACACCGAGAGCAAAGTCACATCAGTACCCGGATAGGGTGGCTATCAAGGTGGCTTGAGTCATGGAAACAAAGGAGTCTGTACTCCCTTCCATAAGAGACATGTTCTATTAAACATGTGTATTCTTGGCCTACCTTGTTCAAGAGGGCCAAAGTGTTCTGCAGCAGGTGATGGGGGAGGAGAAGGAGGCAGATTTGTGGTGTCTTCAACTGCAAAGGATGATCAGGAAAAAACCTTAATTGTCACATAAATCAAAACATCAAAACTGAAAACATGAAAACAAAATTTGTAGATTTCATGCCAGTTACAGCTAAGCTTCAAGCAGAACTATCTTAGCGAGATATGGTTATAGTCGTCTTAATGATTATTATTTATTTTCTCAATGTTAAACTAGGACACACTCCAACCGCCTACAATCTCTGAATGGTACGAGGAATAATTTTCACCACAGAAGAAGAGTGTGTTTCTTCATGGGAGGGGCTCACCTGATGGCAACCTCTGATTCTCCTGTTCTCCCTTCAGCACAGCCACTGCCTCCGCTGTCACTTCCTGCACAATCCGTGCTGACACTTGCTCTGAACACAAAAACAAACACAAGGTTAATCAAATTGGACTAAACAACCAGACTGCAGATGGGTGTTCGAATTCCCCTTTTTGTTCATCTATTCATCCGAGGTGGAGGACTGGTGCCCTTCCAGATGCCACTCAAATGCATTTTCAGTTTGTCGTTAACTTTCCTAAAATTCAATATCATTTTTTTTTTTTTTTGCAGAGGTGAGATGATAAGAGATTTACAGTCTCCACGACAACACTAGCTTCATATTTTAGACATCCAGCCAGCCTTTGCTGTCTGGATGTCTGACACTGGTGGGTGGCAGAGGATAAATGAGGACAATGAGGAAAAGGCTCAAGCTGATAGATAATAAGAGCAACCAGGCACATATTAGGGTAACTCTGTGACATCAGTTTTTTTGTCTGTAGGATTTTTGTATCTTGTTCAGTCACAAAGACAAGCCTCTAATCCACAAGTGTCAAACTCAAGGTGCGGGGGCCAAATGTGGCCCCCCACATCATTTCATGTGGCCCGCCAGGGCGTATAAGGTCAGAGTGTCTAAAAATAAATGGGTCAAAAGTGTGCTTTGACCAAAAACCACATTTCCCACAAGTACTTATTGGCACAAGTAGAGTGAAAATTAAGTTTAATTTCAATTAAAAGAATGCTTTCTACAGTAGAAACCTCTTAAAATAGCACCAGCTGCCACTGGTTAAGAGGGAAACCATCTATTTTTGGTCCACTGTCCCTTTAAGCTAAGAGATTTCTGTGTCCGTGTATATGAATTGGTTGAAATATTGCCAGGCATGGGGGGGAGGGGACTGGGGGCCGCAGAGTGCTTATCAAACCAGCCTTTATTTGCATAGTAATAGTACTAATGTGGGATTTGGAGACAGTTTCATGCTTTTGCTGCTGCTGTTTTCTCTATCCAACTCTCTGTCGCCCACTCATCAGTAAAAACAAGCTATCAGGCACACAAACAAGGAATTACATGCACACACAATTCTCGCATGGACACTTAGCAATCCACCATCAAAATCAAAGCAGCCATTTCCAATTTTCAATGGGAAAATGAAATAACCATGTGCCACATGTTCACCGACAAAACCCTTTACAGAAAAAATGGAGCCATCACATTTCCAGTGCAAAATACAATCAACGGCTGTGAAATTAAACAACAGAAAACAGCCCCTAGATTATAAATCAGGAGAGAACACGCAAACTCTTCACAGTAAGTTGTCGGAAATGCTGGAGTTTGAACCCATGACTTTCTTGCTGAGAGGTAGCAGTGCTAACCACTATGCCACCATGAATAGTGAAAAATTATCTTCAAGTTGTGTGTTAAATGTGGAACATTTAACACACAACTTTAAATGTCGCTTGCAATATTACAGTATTCAAATGTCTTGTTGTTAATGAATTCTCATGCTCTTAATTTACTATTTATTTTGATGTTTCACCCCAGCACAACATTGCCTATGAGGTGACACATCTGTATTACACATCTGTAAATAACCAACCACAGCGCAACAAGCAACACAAGTGCACATCCAGAACATGTCCAACTCACACATCATGTCCAGGCATGCTGGGAAACTCACTCAACTGTTCATCGATTTTCACTACAGTCTCGTTTTTAGTTGGCTCAGTTGTATTTTTTTTCCCCTTTTCAGGCTGAGTATAAAGTTTAGTACTTTTCTACCTACTTGCTATAATGAGAAGAATCACCAAATCTGGTGACTCATCCCTTGAAAATACATTTTATGGAGTTGAATCATAAAATATTAATGAAAAATATATTTTAAGTAATCTCCTTTTGTTGAAAAGGTAATTATTCAGTCTCAGATTTCCATCAAATTCTTTTTGTGTGTCTGTGTAAACAGTGCCATTCACTGTTTATGCTTCCAGGCTTTCTCTAACTTCTGGGACACCTATTAGCAAAGAGTTCCCATTAGCTCCCACCTATTATTTCTTCCAGCCCACCCTTCCATAGCTGGCTAGAACTGGCCCTGATGGTCTCACCATAATTCTGATTGTAATGTCAACTGACATAGCTGCCTGACTTTCACTAGTAATCATAAGAAAAAAACACATCCATGAAGACACACACACACACACACACACACACACACACACACACACACACACACACACACACACACACACACACGCATACTGTTGAATTGATGTAAAGCGTGTGTTACCTGCATTAAAGGCAGACTAAAAGCTGAGAACGCTCCCTTGATGGAAATACAAATTAACAGAACCCTAGAGTCAACACACACCCGACACACTCACTTTGCAAACAGCAGGACCGAGAGGCACATGGAGAGCAGGGGTAGCCACTGTTAGGATAGTGCTGGCAACACAAAATGTGTACGGCAAAAGGTTACCATAGTAACAGACTGATGGATTACTGATTTTTGTCTCCATACAATTTAGATTCCAGTAGCATGCCATCACTGTCTGCAACTTACAGTATGAAGGAAATAATGCTCTGACATGGCTGCTGAACTTTATGACCGATATTCTCCTGAAACGTAACAGATCAGAGTGAAAGTAACCAAACCGAAGTTTATGTTTACTGAATAAAATATATCGGAACCTTTAGAGCCCTTATAATTCCTTGTCTTCTAACACATGTGCACTAGATTCAGTAGATCCACACGCCATCACTAAATGATCTCCCATTTAAATTGCAAAAATTCTCAGGGACCCATGACAATGGAGGCTTACTGTCTGACTTTTTATTATGGGCGGAATTAAACCACAATCCTCTTCATAATACCACTCTCTCTAATTCCCAAGACATTTCACAAATAATGCATTAAATGTTTAATTAAGTAAAATATCTGTTTTTAAGGTTTGTTTTTTTATTTGTTGTTGTTTTTTAATTGCCACTTCACACTTGATCACACAATGTTATTTACAAAGAATACTCATTAGTCAAAGTAGTTATGACAGTTATTCCCATCGGAACCACAGCTGTCTTTTGGTCCAATGCTCAGATGAATGAAGTCCCCAAGCACAATATACCTGGCCAAAATTGCCAATCTAACAACCAACATTTGCTTTATCAAAGGTTGTCTGGTTGTGAAGTAACCAGTAAATCGTGTCTTGTTGTCGGATACAAGACACAGTTGTTAGCACAACGCAATATCGCTGATGCAACACAAAGGGTACTCATGCAAGCCAACTGCTCTATACTAAGCAAAAGAGATTTTTAAATGAATTTACCATCTATAACGCTGATTCCTTTTGTGTGCCTCTCTACATTTTTTTCTATTGTCCTTCTAGCGTGGTTGGCTGGTTTTCCTAATCTTTAAGAAACTTCAAAAGGGCAATTCTGTGCTTCACTTGGCTCTTGTTGTGTCGGAAGAGCTTTTCAGAGAGAGAGAGAAGGTTCACTGAGTGTCGGCAGCAGCCCTTCTATCACTCTGGTCACTCTGCCCATGAATTAGCATTACTCTGGAGAGATGCCAAAAGATGCTGACAAGGTGCTCGGCATCCAGAACAGCATTGGTTATACGTTTATGATACATAATAAATACCCAGAGGAACACAGGAAGCCTTTGAATTTCCAATTACTTCAGAATAAAATATATTCCCTTGATTTAGTTAGCAAGCAGTGCAATGAAGGAATGTTACAAGAGCTCTGGTTGCATGCCTAGAGGTAATAATGAAGATGAAGTATCCAATATGTACATCACATCTTATGGCTAAAAGATGTGTAGTTGCATCATAGTGACTTTGACCTTTGACTGCCACATTCTAATCCATTCATACTTGCATACAATTGGAAGGAGTTCCCTGCCTTCCTAAAATATTGGTCTCACAAGAATAAATGGAAGAACAAATCAATAAATGTGTTTCCACTGTTTAATCATTATATTAGTGGTTACATAAAACCAATAGAACAAAAAGGGGGCACAAATTCAAGGGTAAACATAATAAAAACATTTTTTAGCATTGTCTTTGAAGTTATTTGCAGTAAAAAGGCTCATTTAAATAAAATATGACATAAATTAAAAATGTATTCTTCATGAAAAAAAATATGAACAAAAGAACTAAGAACAACATTTCGTTTATAGTTTCTAATTCAGTCTGATCACTATCAGAGAATCACGTGGCGTGATGTTGTCACAACAGGTAAAACCAGGTATAATATATGTATAATCAAATGTGCATTAGTGTTATTTGAAATTCCGATTGAGCCTGAATGATATTAAATAAATAAGATGAGCATTTTGGTCAATTGTCAACAGACATCGATATAAGCACTATAATCAGCCTTAAAAACTAGTGTTACTCAAACCCTTTGGGTTTGGGAGGTTAATTATCATTGCATGCTACATGTCGTTGTCTGTAACAAGCTACATACAAAAAGAACAAAAGAAATGGCAAAGTAAATTGTAGGGGAGCTGTTTCCATGACTACACCAATGGCACATTACTGTTCATGTCTCCAGGGCGTGATTGAGGGTTGGGTGGAGGATTGGGAAGCACAGAGCTAGATTTTATGGGTTAATTATAGAACTATTAATAACAGTGTGTGATTCTAGAGAGGACCCAGAGTGCTGGAAACCCACACAGAAGATGGGACAGGACCAATATGCAAGTAATGACACACGCGTATTGACTAAACGATACAGACAAAAGTTATCCAAGTTCACACAGTACAATCAACATACACACACACACACACACACACACACACACACACACAAGCCCAAGTCAAAGAACATTTGAGTTTAATACAGACTCTTGTTAACCTTTCTTTTCATCATAAGCACTGCATTTGAAGGGAACAAGTCAAGCTGGTCTGATCCACAAAGAAACTTCCACATATGCATGTACGTATATTGTGGAGGAATCTCTCTTCTTTCGTTGCCAACACTTCTAGACCCAATATGAAAAATGAAAATCAAACGGCCTTAAAGGGGTTGAGATGGTCTCACTGTCATTTTAGCATGTGTCTGTACTTTAGCGATCCCATGTCCCAAGCAGCTCAAGAAAAGATGCAAAAGATCTAATGATTCCAAAAAAAGATTAATTGAAATGTCAACCCCTCTTCTGCTTCCATTCAATATTAATACATTTTAAAATGCTATCATTCATACAAGTCCAATTGTCAATCAACTATATATACACAGTATGTTTCATCTAATTTCATACATATTTATGGCATTTACATGTCTACACCTACAGAGATGATTCATTAAGGCATGAACCATTTGTTCTTGCGTACCGCGTGCTCTATTTTCATACATGAATGTTAATTTGCAGTCTATGCCACATTTGTATTTGTTTTACCATGGGATTAAAAAAAAACATTTCAAGGTAAATATAATACAAGTAGCCCTCAACTTATGAACATTCAAATCACAAATATTCGAAGATATGAACAAACACGCACCACCATATCCAACTATTGTACTGCAGTTCCCTTTTCTGTCACAATCCCCATTGAGCAGCACTGTTGCATTCACACATTTTTAACACTCCTCTCCCCTTCTTGCTTTTGTTTGTTGATGTCTCTGAGCATCTCATCGTATCCAGATTCGTATCTTGAATATTTTACTGTTTACCTTTGATGAAAAACAAAAGGCTAGTGAAGATAGGGGTAGTGGTGTCCATCTCTCTGATGACAATTCTGCCTCTTACCGACATTAATTATTAATGTAAAATGCTGCCTTTCTCTAGGTAAAGGGTTTTGAGGCAGCAACTGTAAACCACAAATTTTCCAGTTTGACAATTTAAAAAGAAATAATGATCAAAAAGTGTGGCTTTGAAAATCATGTAAAGAAACAGATTCTAAATTTAAAAAATTGTCTGCACTTGATTGAAAAGCTATGAACACAAGTAGATGCATGGTGAGATTCTGACTGCAAAATAATCAGATCGTTAGAAACATCTTACCAGCAGTTACAGCGTGAGCACCAGTTAGGTCACCATTTAAGCCGTTTTCTCTGGCAGAGTAGGAGGCCGTGGCCATGTGGGCAACTCCAGGCTGGCAGGTCCTGAAGGGCGAGGAAGAGTAGCCATTGGCCCCATGGGTCCCAGTGGTCTCCTGACCCCCAGATGGATCCCATTGGGGTGTACCATCTTCTGGCTGTCGACTGTCTGCCATGCTGGTGCTAGCTAGCAGGAGGGAAGGGAACAGGATCTCTCCTTCTGGCAGGGAGAAATGAAGGGATTGGGGGAAGGGAAGAGAAGGCAAGGCATCATCAAAATGAATAATGTGTACTCCAGAGGAGACTCTGCTTTATCACTCACATTAAAAAATGTCTTTTGTCAGACATAAGCCCTGCTGTAGCTCCTAAATAGAATTCACTGATAACGGAGATCCAGTGGCAAGGTACTGCTACAAAAAGTTGATTCAAAGTTCAAGGGTACTTTCACATCTCTGGGCATTTTTGGTCAACTAGCTAGCTGTTTTTTGTGCACAATGATCCTCACTGTGCTCAGGGAGCTTGTGTGTATGCCCAGATACATATATATTACAGGCACTGGTCGTCACTAGATTAAATCTTTATTTATTTGTGCGTAGAATGACCGTTAATCAGTCATTCTACACACATTGAATTCCACCTTGGCCAGAGTAAAAATTAATACAGCAGACCTTGGATTTGTGTAACTCACATAGGATTCTAGAAATAAAAATGTAGCAGCAGAATTTTGGTTAGCTCAGGACTAGAGCGAGACAGGAGTCATGGTAGTTCAAGGAATGGGGTCAGGGACAGAAAGCTAATTATTCAAGGTATTTTATGTTGAACTGATTGCTCTGTCTCTCTCTCCCTCCCTCCCCACCTCACATTGTAGCCTAGATACACAGCACATCTGAGAAGTGTTTTTACCTGCAGTTGCTGTAATGCTTGTAGTCTGATGTTGTGTTTCAGGTCATTATGTTGTGCTACTAACCACCATCATGTTGCTGTCAAACAGGAAACCTAGGATCCCCTCTATCTGACAATCCAGTCTTACATTAAAATTTTTTGCATTTGGCAGCGTTTGTAGTGATTTGGTTGATTGATTTTTTCTGCAACAGGAAATATTCCATAAGCAAAAATCCCACGACTTGGAATTCAGAGGCAGGGTACTGGGAACTGTACAAGTATTGTATGTCCAGTCTTGAGTGTAAACGATTGATAAGAACTGCATAGAGAGGACACAAGTCTACTTAATCACTGAGACGCAGCAAATTCCAACTATCTCTTAGACACTGTTGGAAAGAAGGTGGGGGACCAGATGAATGGTTTCAATGTAGTATAAAATCAATACCCAAGATTGTGTTTTGTAAAATCCTTTACTGAGGCTCTAGTTCCACTCTGTGAAAAACTCAACTGAACATTCTGATTAGATTTTCCTTCTTTACATTCTTTACATCATATGTTGCTCGTGTCGGTATATAGACCAATAAAGTATATTAGACACACAACGTTTATTTGAGGAGCTTAAATTCTGCAGTAACAGCATTCTAACACATATTAATGTGGACTTGGTTAGAGGAAAAAAAGGACAATTGGGACTCTAAGTAAACACAAAAGACTTGAAATATATTTTAAAGGATTCATGGCTTTTGTAGGAGGTGTAGGCCCATTGACAATTGAAGCCTTTAATAAACAACCTGTGTAGTTTTTGTCTACAGTCTGCAGAGAAAAACTTTAGCGTGGAGCCACTTGGTTAGCAATACATTTATTAACCTATTAGCAAGTTTCATTTACTATTCATCAATAAAATACAGCTGAGACTAATGGGAATACAAAGAGTCTTGAAAGCTACCCAACTTACTACCATACTATCTTAAATTGGGATTTACCCTAACCTACTTCATCACGTCAAGAATATAAATGTCCATCCATCCATCAATCTTTTTGTACTTAACACAACCACAATCTTCTTGTTTACAGACATTTATCCGGGTCTGCTTGAGCGTATCTCAGCTGGTTATGCATAAGTAGAGGGGTACATCTCAGATGAGACGTCAGCTCATCACATGAAAAGCACATGAAAAATGAACAGTCACTCACGCTCACACTTGCACCTAAGGACAATGTGGCGTAGATTAGTTCACACGAGCTTCATGGTTTTTGGAGAACTGGAGAAACCACGCAGACATGGGGAGAACGTAAAGGCTTCACACAGAAAGGTCCCAAACCCTTAACCTTGTCTTTGAGTGGCGACAGCACCACTAAGCAGCCCTATAAATGTCTAGGTTAGAACATCACATAAAATTATTAAATAAATTGTTTATAAATGTGCTTTTCATGGTACACTAAAGCAAAGTTAAAGTACTCACCAAAGTCATTGTGATTTATCTCTTAATTTCTCTTAATTTTTAAAATAGTTCAGTCAGTACCAAAGTACCAAAGACAATTTTTTAAAAACTCGATTTTGTTTTGTCAAGGTGGCAATAAAGGCTGCATGAGCTGAAATGACTGTCGTGTTATATCTCACTAAAAACTTGACATAATGGAATTGAGTAACACAAGGAAACAGAGACAAAGAACAGTGTTTAGCAGACAGATAAAAAACAGGGCAAAACTCAATAGAACATTTATTGGCAGGAAGACCTTGGAGCCTAAATGGATCAGTCACAAGTCAATGGAGCTTTACATGACTCAGGTCTGACTATACTGACTCTAGGGGTCATAAATATAATATATAAAAATAATAAAAATGCCACTCACGTTTCAGTCTGAAAGACTGAAGACTTAGTCTATGCACGTAAAAGACGTATTCCTGTCAATTTTTTTTCATATGTTTTTATATTTGTTTCAGTCAGTATTTGCCATGATCAGACCAGACAGGAGTAGCATATCAAGATACTGACTGAACAACATGGTTTTCGTACAAATGTGTGTTAGGATGGTCAAAATAAAACGTAATGTAAAATGTGCTGAGTATTATGCAGCACAATAGAACTGACGAAGCAAGTAGTAAAAGAAGTTATGTAAGCACCAGTCATACGCCCATAACCACAATGTCTCCAACATCTGACTCCATACTTGCTATCTGACATCTGCATAGTGCAGCATAAACCAGGATTCATCTGCAAAGAGAACTCATCACCAACATGCTAGATGCTAACAAAGATGACCATTTGCCCACTGAAATTGGTTTTGAGGCCAAGCTGCACTCAGGTTAAGACCTCAACGAGGGAATCCTTAACATTTTTCCAATGTTGGGGGAAAAAATAAGTGCAATATGCCTTTCATGTGCCATAGCAAGTCTTCCATTGTTTACTTCAGCTCATGAAATATTTGGACCAAAAACAAAAGCTGGTATTTTAATTATTTCTGAATATGAAATGTCCATTTTGCGATCGACCAAAACAAGAACAAGAACACATTTTGCATCGCCCGTTGACTGTCAGCATCCATTCTGTTGATTGCTCTATGCTCTATTACTTTGTTCCCGCTCTGGTGGAGAGCAAAGAATGGGATACAAAGATGAGACTGTGTGCTGATGCTATGTCTCATTGCCGCCTGTCTGATGACGAAGGTCACTTTGAACTCTCTGGCTGATTTCCAGTCCAAACATGATCATCTTGACTGGTGGCCAGGTTAACAGTCACAGTGTTGGCTGATGAGTGAAAACATGGACCCGGATTCCTGGAGGCTTGTTGAACTGCTGATGAAAGTGCATGTTATGCAGTCTGTGTATATGTAAGCAGGAATGTGTGAATGACACAGCAGCAGCTGAGTGCAGACCTAACAGAAGAAAACCAAGATTTACAAAGCATTATGAAAACTCAGCATGCTGGGGTTAGAGATTAGTAAAGGCAATAAGCAGCATAATCATGAAAAACTGATTTTCTCAGTTTGAAACACAAACAATGGGTGCTATGTAGTACGTTTGCTGCATAGCAACATGTTATGCACTCACTGTATATTCCGAAAGTGCTAGTTTAGTGTATATGTGTGAAAATGTTTTATGAGCAGAGAGCGTCAGGAAGATGGGTACAAATATAATGTACAGAAAAAGTGTAGAGCAGAACAGAAGCAAAAAAACTTGACAGATGTGTCAAGATCAGTTTCCGAATGAAAGGACGTAGACAAGTAAACAGCAGAAAGTTTGGCTATCAGGAAAACACTGTACAGATAACATGTTGTATTCAAGGCATTCTGTACAGAGAGAAGAAGACAATGCCATTGTGATTAGATAGTGTTAGACATTGGTCATCTCAGTAGACAGGTCAGCTGCACTTGGCAAGGGGCCTGTGGCACGTTGCCAGAGGGATGGATGAAGCTGATATGCTCTGTCTCTCTGTGCAAGGAAAGAATGGACTTGAATGGCAATGAATTAGTGTTCTACAGTAGTTTTACTAGTCATAGGTTACAATTTTATAAAATAAATTGAATTTTTCTGTGGGGTGGATGTTTATTGTCCAGGAAAACAACATTTCCTGATTTCTGGTAAAAAAAAAAACACCTCACATAAGAGAGTCTTCTTTTTCTTTTCCTTTCGGCTTTTCCGTTCAGGGGTCACCACAGTGAATCAGTTGCCTCCATCTAACCCTGTCTTCTGCATCCTCTTCTCTCATACCAACTACCTTCATGTCCTCTTTCACTACATCCATAAACCTCCTCTTTGTGTTAGTATCATATTCTAACATCCAATGCATGAATAAAATGCATAATATGGATAATAACCACTTATCCAAGCAGCTAATGACATCCTTTTCATAGTAATTTCGACTCCATATACAGTACATCTGAACAGTGACAAACATGGCTACATTAATGACGCTGACTGACAATAGCATTTAATTTCTATCACACTCCCTCTTCCTCAAAAAAACACTGGTACAATGAGCTAACATCACTCCACTCCCCCAAACCCAAGGCCTACATTGAATCTCTACTGACACAACCCTGAGATACTTAAACTACAGTACTACCCATATTTCATTAATTCAATTCTAAAGCAAAGAAAAAACCATAGTTTATAACATTGGTCATCTCAAAAACAATCGTAATCAAACCCATTAAAAATCTTAGTTAAAGCCAATGGCGCATACTTCATTTGGCTGATAAGGGGAGTGAATGTGAGTCAGTATGTTGCAGTTCTTATTTCATAATGTGTTTATTTGACCAATTAAAATCAACCATCATTATTTCACATTTTCTTTTCCAGGTTTAGGAACAGGTTGGGAATTAGATCATCATTGTTATTGTTGAATCATTTTGAAACCAACACTAAAACTGATGTATTTCTGGGTTCTATTCCAACAACAGATGATAGACAAATTTTTCAAGTTTACCGGTAAATGTACATTCTGGAACTGGATTTGGATTTCATTAGGTCCCATTTAGCCATATAAATTAAGGTCTGACTATCTTAGACTGCAATGTGCTTGAAGAATACTTAATAGACAAACTAATAACACTAACATGATCTAAGAGCAAAGTTCTTCCACTGACAGACTCCAACAGAAACTTCAACAGTTGCCACTGCTGTTCAGAAAATGTACCATATGCTTAACATATGAATAAATTCATTCACATTAACAATAAAAGGCAAGAGTTAAAGTTAAGGTGCAAAATATGAGGATAAAATTGTGCCATTTCTGATGAAATCAAGAGGCATATAAAACTATTCTTTTTTTTTACATTTATATCTTTAATGAAAATCAAGGCATATATTTTTCAAATCAACATGATATTCAGGGTAGCAAAATCTGATTTGGGACAATGATACAATGTGGGCAGTTACTCTCTATGCAGGTACTGTAAGTATACGGACAGGCTCTTTATTGCATCTATAGTATGCTATTAGAAGTATGACTTGAGACACAGCGATAGTCTCATTTATTTATTGTGTGAAGTGTGAGCTTGAATTTTACTACAAAATTAAAATGAGGATCCCGGACCATGAGATGCTCTTGGGAGTCAAGTATCAAAAAAATCCCTCAGCTACTTGAACTCTTTAAGGACAAGATGACAAAACAATACAACAGCCAACTCCCTCTTGGCTACAATGTACGAGAAAATCTCTACCTATTTGTGATTGTGAGTATCTACTTAGCATTAGCTGCCATCCATCTGCTTTAACTCACTTTTGTGCAGTTTAACACTATTCTAAAGAGGTCAGAGGTACCTAATCCAAGACAACCCGTTTCAAGCAGAATAATAAGAGTTAATGGCACAACCAAACTGTATATGTTTGCTGTGTATGTGTGTGGTATATTCAAGAGAGTTCTGGATGAGAGATAAAAGGTGCTGAATGTTACATTTTGTAGCGTTTCAACAGCGGGTAATCAAAGAAGTTGCTAAGCAACATGAGCACAAACTGATTAATGGCTCAAATTTGAATTTATATTACATTGTATATTAATAACATAGATATTTATATTGACAAGCACTACATGCCTTGATAATGCAATCCTATCACAAGGATTGAAAGTGTTACAAGAAAAGACAGCGCTTCACTACATCTGCTCCTTTCACGTACTGCAGACTGGCAAAAAGATCATCATCCAGAGATGAGTTAGCATGGATAAGTTGCACTTTTCACTCTCTAACATGTGTTGCATTTGAGGTGATGAATATAATTCAGTAAACATCTTGTAATTTTCACCCTCATTGCTCTCTGTACTGCAGTAACACTGAAAAAGCCTTCTGCAGATGCTGCAGGGAGCAATTTTCCTCACTATATCCTCAGAATAGACCACACAGGACACTTTTCTGGTCAGCTCAGATGACATGCTGTAATCACACGGCAACATACTCTGAATCTTAGCTTGGAAAATATAACCAATCATGCCAAAACTGTAGAGTGAGAGAGGTATGTTTGATTAGATTATGCGGTAGCTACAGCTAAAAAATAAAGTCCTGTCTGGTTATTTTGTTGTAGCATGACTATTGAGTGCTGTTTTGGGAGACTTCACAGACATGGATTATTTTAGCTCTATATATTGTCAAGCTTCCAAGCATCAGTGAGTTGAAGGGTAATTACAGCCTGTCCCTACAGAACATTATGAAAAATATAGCAATTACTGACGCAGAATCTTGTTGAGTTCATTTTACATTGACTCTTGAAGACACTCCCTGTCAGATGCATCTGTTTGATACTCAGTCACTTCAAGACAAATGTTCCCTTGTCACTCCAAATGTGTAATAATGTGGTCATCTTTAAGAGATAAGGCATGACTGGTAAAGTTTCTGTGAATGTACTTCTCATAAAAAACGTGACCAGACCAAGTGATTACTAGTTAATTAAGTTGTTCACTTATCATTTCTGGAGCCTTTATCTGCATTTTCTTCTCTTTCTTCTAACCTTCTGGCATCTTTTCACCTGCAAATCATCCTCCCACCTGCTATTTCTTCTTAACTCCGCACCTTCCTCCTCCTCCTTCCGTCATTGTTCTTACTCCTACACAGTCCTCCTCCTCCTCCTCCGCTTTTCATCAAGGTTTCATCTTTCCACTCTGCTCTGCTCTCTCACTCCTCATCTTCCCTCATCTTCCTCCTACGATCTGAGCACTTCTATGTGCAACCATCTCTGTGTGTGTGTGGGTGTGTGTGTGTGTGTGTGTGTGTGTGTGTGTGTGTGTGTGTGTGTGTGTGTGTGTGTGTGTGTGTGTGTGTGTGTGTGTGTGTGTGTGTGTGTGTGTGTGTGTGTGTGTGTGTGCGTGTGTGAGTCACACAGATGCTGCATTGCAGGGCTCTCCTCTCAAGGCTGTCTCACTGCAGGAGCCAGACAGTAGGAGAGGAGTTTAAGGATGCAAGAAATAGTTCCCCTAAATGCCCTAACCCTAACCCTAAACCTAACCCTAACCCAAAGTCCGGAATATTACCTCGACACCAATAGAAAACTGTACAACTTAAGTTTTTTATGGCTTAAGGTTTTAACATCTCAAAGTTTCCTTAAAATAATCAGTTGCATTTTCCAAAATATTCAAAGCAAAGGTAAGAGCTATGCAGGCTTCTACAGTAAATAGCTCAAGTATCACAACCCTAGGGTTTCTGTTCCATTATTTTCTGTTTTATTTTATAGTAGACTCCTTTTGCTCCTGCTCATGTAATTTGTGTTTCCCTCTTGATTGTCCTCCCCTGTCCTCCACCTGGCCCTGGTTGTCTCCTCCTCCACGTGTGAGACTGGCTTTAAGTTACTTTCCTTATAGATCCCATTTATTTTAATGCTTTTTTTGGGGCCTCGCTCGCTTTGTGATCTTGCTTTGTGAATTTGTTGGACTTTAAATTTGGAAAATGGCTTTTGCTACAATAGGGTTGACTCTCACATTTTCCACCGAATTTCGACGTCATTTTCCACATGACGTCCATGGTGACAAGAATCAAAATTTTAATTTGCAGTTGCTTGATTTTCACATCGATGGTTCTTGTGTGAACAAAAAAAAAAAAAAAAAAGACCAAGCGGTGACGTAAACATCAAAAGACTTTGGCTCTTCTAACAGGATGACACAGATGTTGTTTCTGCAGACAAAAACAACATCTGCATAAATGTGCACTGGAGGACAAAGTAGTCAACAGTTCCACACTCCCAGGTTGTTTAACACCTTATAAATGATATCACGTTGTTGTGCCATCTTCTTTTATAATGTTATAAAGACACATATGACATTAAAGACACATTATATGTTAATTGATAACATATAATGTTATCAATTAACCAAGATATTGATGCAGTACTGGATGATAGCAGAGGATATACTGATGAAGTGAAAATGTGAAGAATGCATCAACATTATGTCGTGAACAGATAAAGTAACATGCCAGTGACACAGAAGTTCTTCCTAATAAAACCAAAGAATATTGATCTGTTTTTGACTATTATTAGTTATTGAAAGTTTCAAATAGTCATTATTTAAACATAATATCACTAACATGATTATCCAATCTCATGTTAGTGACAGACACAAATGTAAGTAAATAAAGCATTCATCACTTTCACAGCTTCTTTCATCAATCACTTACATTTTACAGCTTTTGAATGAGCTTTTCATTTTACATACATCTTTCAGGTTTCTTTAAGATATTCTATCATGCAGATGTGACCTTGGTTTTTTATGACAATAATAGAGAAGAACATGTACACTCCTGCTGGGCGCAGAGGGTGGTAGGCAACACATAAAAACACCGTTCTCAACATCGCTGACCTCATTACCTTTGAACAAGTGCAGACAACAACGCGAAGCCATGAAAGCCTGATTGCTTTTCAGCGGGCCTCACAGCCGATCGTCACTCTAAAGCAGCTATTCTCTTCCCACTCAGTACCAACTTCCCACTCACAGCTCCTAGCTGCCTGCACTCACATGTACATCCACCCACACAGCAATTTCATCCGTGGAGGTAACAGCCATTCTTTCAGTCTATCCCTTTTTTTTCTCTTTCTGACAGGTATTCAACATATCTCAAAGGTTTAATGTGTAATACACAAGGTAGCATTACAAGAGCTCTTTATATTACCAGCAGCATGATGGTTGATGTGTCATCATTAACACTGGGGCCTGGCCACAACCACATTCATGTTCTTTCTATCTATACCCAGGTAGCTCGGAGGTGCTTGAACTGCTTGCTTTACATTAATGTGTTTCCATATATTTGTTAGTAGGAAAATGATAAACTGATATTAATGACATTTTATATAACAGTAGATTTTGGACCAAGGAAGAGGCAGTTTGAGGCAGATATGCTACAAATGAGAATTATTATTATTATTATTATTATTATTATTATTATTATTATTATTATTCACCTAGTTAATTAGAGATAGTGCTTAATTCTCCAACCTAACAACTCATGACAAGTTGTTCTGCTAGATGTGTCCAGAACAGTGTAAAAATTACACGTATACGCAGTTCTACATAGCACCAAAATTTCTGTGAATTGAGAGTATTTACTTTTCTCCAAAGAACCCATGTCAGAGTGTTTCCACCTCCAACAATGAAGCGATGTTTTTACCAGCATTGTTAATAACATCAATCAAAACATTAGAAAATTCCTTGTGGTAATTTTGCTGCCAACTTCCTGAATAATGACAACAATACAAAAACTACACAAAGATATTCCCATAAGATCTACCAATCTACCAAGTTTAGTCTGAATACAAGCAATATTCTGGATTGGTAATCCACCCCGTGTCAATTCATAGGACTCAAAAAAAATTTTTAATGTGAGATAAATAATTTGCTCCGAGTGAAAGACAACATTGTTACCTGGTCAGGTGGTCTAGGACTGGAGGATGACGTTGTACTGGAAGCTCAACCACTGTCTTTGTTTCCAAACTACTGAGAATCAACGGGGACAACGTCTCAGTCACACCTGTAGATGATGAAACACATGATTATTCACGTATTTTAATTTCTTCATTAATCTCTACTTTATCAATGTGGCTGAAAATCAATAAATCAATCAATTGGAAAAAAAAACAGTAATGATTTTTGACAATAAAATAATAATGGAGAAGTCAAAGGAGAGGGACAGGACAAGAAACACACTTCTACTCTTGTCATCAATTAAACAACTAAACAAAGTGCAATTATTTAGTGACCTCCAGAAGTCCTGGTGTTTCCACCCACTCAAGCTGTTTCCATCTGCTTCTAACCTTTAAGCTAAGCACACCATCTTCAGGCTGTATAGCCTACACTTGGGTAGTACCGGTAGAATCAGTCTATACCAAACACTCTCTTAGGAAGGTCTCATTTTATTTCTCTTGATCAAATCAAAAAGAGCTCTTAAAGTCCACTGAATAAAAGAGCTGTTAAGATTCATCTCTTTGCATTTCACTAAGATCTATAGTTTCTTAAACCAGTAGTTTTCTGTCCTTCACCTCAACAGCAGCTGAAGGTCATGAGAAAGTAGCACATCAGACATGACCCTTGGACTTGTTTGTAATTTCTCTTTTTAAGTATACAGCATTGTTCCCACACAGTGTGTTACAACCCACCTCAGGCACAAGACAACTCTGCATTTTATTACTTGTTATTTTATGGTACTCTATAGTACCTTTACATTATTTTATTTACTGTTACATTACTATTAAATCTTTAATGGGGTGGGGGGTTGCTTTATGGGTCTACATATGTGCGCATGTGCATTAGGAAAATCCTAATTCATCACCCAGTGATTACCATGAAGGCAGATTATTGTTAAGAAATGTGCTTGGAAAGGCTGCATTAGAGCCCTTGAGATGAGCCATGCTGCCCAGTAAGATCAACTCATCTTATTTACTATATGTATAGTCAACTGCTCTCACTAATGATCTGTTTTCTGGATCCGTATACATATTTTCACTTGACAGAAATGTCTTTTTCTATTTGCAATTGAATAATAGATAATCTCACAATGTAAGAAATTGTATCATTTCATATGAAAAAAACATCCATTCAGATTTTTTTTCCATATCTGATGTTATTCTATGAATGACTGGAAACTTTGTGAAGGGAGAGTCAAGGTCTAGATGCACAAAATCACATACAGCCAACACACATCAGGACACCTGCACACTTTGACATTCTAAACTTATGAGCCACTTGGACACCTCTTCCCGAGCCATCCTTTCCTTGCCCCAGTGTGAAGGTTTTTTCTGCTCATTTCTTACACAATCATGTACCTCCAACACACATTTTAGACACACACAAAAGCACATAAACCTATTAAGCATGCACACACAGCCTGTCAATGAAAGTGCTCTTTTCTGTCCCTGGAGACTGCTCATCCAACAGCCACCTCATGTCCATGTTTAATGCACTCTGCGTGGGTGATGTGTATGCATGTGAAATGTGTGTGTTCCAGGTGACCTAGCCTTTCCCTGCTTAAAAAATACAAGGAGGTCAGTGCACTTATTTCTGAGGAGTTTTCAGCAAATGAAGTTCCAAGCTTTGGATATTTCCATGATAGCATAAAATGAGTTCCTAGAGAGTTTGATTCTGAATAATGTAAAGCTTTAATTTTTTAATGAGTGTGCAAATCGGCAAGCTACATCCTTTACCTGTACCTGTAATGCTGCAATGAGATTATAAGATGACTTACTGCATTTGTTGTTTCTGAGGCTCCCCAAATATCAGTGACAAAAAGATCTTGAATCTTTTGAGCATTACAAAAGCAAATGATTAATGATTTTGTTATGCAATTATCCATCCATTCAGCCATCTTCTACCATGCCCAGGTGACAATAACCAATACTAAAATGTAAGTGATATCTAAAATGAAATATCTATGGGATCAGTAAGCTTTTCACAGAGTTTAAGTGACTATTCATCTCCATTAGCCTCTCATTTTAATGAATGAATGAATGAAGAAAACTTTAATAATCCCAAGGGGAAATTATTCAAATTTATCATGTCCTCTCCTCATTAACCCATTCTCCCTTAAACGGAGTGTCTGAGATCTACAGGAAACAGTAGCGCCCGAAACAATCTTCATGTATATTCAGCATTTGTATCAGATTACAGTTTTAAAATGAAATAGGGACAAATGGGGGAACAGATTTTATGTTCTCAAGACTCCGGTGACTGAACCAGAAAGGTCAAACAAAACAGTAAATGTACTTAAAACTTTCTGTTTGTCCGATTGAAAAAAATGGTTTTTTAGACTCTTTCAATCTATACATTTTTTCCCCTTTATTTAAACTGTTGTTCATATGTCAGTTTTGCAAAGGGAAAGAATAAAGTTCCTCATTCTTATCTCACTCTTAGCTAACTACTTTCCATGGGGCATGTACTGTATATACTGCAACAATGAGCGAGTGTTGAACTCCTTAAGAGATTGTACAGGATTTTTCTGTTATATCCTCCTACACTGTATAAACATATGAAATACTTAATACTTTTGTGCGTAGACAAAACTTTCCATTCGTGGTTTTGGTCTGAATTTGCAACTTAAAGGTTTTTAACATATGGAGCTTAGAGTGGATACAAAAAGGGGTAGACTAACTAATAATGGTATCACTTTGATTTCAACATCTAGGGGTAGGTTTCTCTGACAGGTATCTCTGCCCAATCACCTTTGTGGTCAAGTGGAGAGTTAGGAGCCATTCGCGTACTCTTACCAAAGAACGTCAAACAGCGGTCGAGCCCAGAGGCAGTCCCTAAATTACAATTGTAGGAAGACTCAGCCTTTAAAAACAAGTACTGGTAGTAAAATCTTTAACTCAATTCTAAAGCTCAGTGAAGGGCAGCAAGGACTGGTATGATGTGGTTTCATGTTTTCATACGTGTTAGACGACTGGAAAGAGCTTCAAAACTGTTGCGCCTATCGAGCGGTGCCTGTTTATTTGAAGTTTATGTAAAGCATCCTCATGGGTCCCCAGACCATAACTTAATCAACAATGCACTGTTGGGTCATCAGCATCACACCCACCCACCAGGCGTCACGTTGATCAGATGGAATCATTGTTGAGACAATGATTCATGCAAACTGTCCGTGAGACCATTAAATTAGCAAGGTTGGGATCAAGAAATAATTTCTTATAATGATATCTTACATAGTCATCATTCCACAGACACTTCCTTGAGCCCTGAGCAGTCCAATCAACAAGTGTGAAATCCATGGAACAAACACCTCCTCAGACTGACAGGCAGGCTGACAGAGACAGACCGACTGACAGACAGACAGACAGACAGACAGATTTCTGCCTTACAATAAGATGACTGGAGCTGCTGACTGTTTAAAACTAGGAAAACTGTTTGAGTCTGTTGGTCAAGTGTCTACAGAATTAGGAGATTCCTTCACTAATTCAGTTCAATTTTAAAATCAACAATTCATTAATAGTAATATAAAGTAAAACTAAGAACTGCGTGTCAACATTCTCAGTGTGTGCTGCTGTGGACAGAACCCTGACCACCATAATCACAGGTGAATGAGAGCAGTGACTTAAAACACACTTCTGTTGCCTGAAAGAAACCAATTATGAGATACACATCTTTCAAAGCGGTGGCGCAGTAGTTAGCGCTGTCGCCTCACAACACGACGGGTCCGGGTTCGAGTCCCGCTCTGTGCGGAGTTCAATCCCCATGTTCGCTCCAGGTTCTCCGGCTTCCTCCCACCTCCAAAAGCATGTGCATCAGGTTGATTGGCCGCTCCCAAATTGCCCGTAGGAGTGAGTGTGTGTGTGCGTGTTTGTATGTCCTTGTATGTGGCTCCGCGGTGCACTGGCGTCGTGCCCGGAGTGTCCCCTGCCTCACGCCTTATGCCAGCTGGGAAAGGCTCCAGCTCCCCGTGGCCCGCTACGGCAGATACATCGGCAGTACATGAAGATGAATGAAGATGAACGACATCTTTCAAAGCATGTGTGAGTTTTTACTGAATTCTGTCCAATGATTTTTGAGACCAAAGCAAGGCAACCTGAGGGACAATGTTGAAACCATCTGTTTGATTTCGCTAAACATTCACTTGCAACACTTTATGGGGGGAACATAGAATTTAATTTGTTTGCATGACCTCATATTTTTATAATAGATGATAACAACATCATACTGACAAACAAACCAAAACCACAGACAGCAGTGAGTTATTGTCATTGTTGGTGGTGTTGTTGTTGAGATCAGGGTAAATGTAAAATGATAATGCAAATCACAACAAATTCATCAATACAAAAAAATTCATCCATATGTGGTACATTTAGTTGGGAGATTAGCTGCAGGCAGGAAGACCACCCCACTGATACACATACAGAACCATGTTTCCATAGAAGCCAAAAATAAAATTAGAATAGTCGATAAGAGTGTGGGAAAAGGTAATACAGATAGAAGGTGGTCTAATATCAGTATGGGGAGGGTCATAAACTTTTAAATTACCGTAAAAAATAAGATACTTTGTCGCAGAATTCGCATGTGGTTCCTGGAACGCTTTACACACGAGGAACCAGGGCGCACTGTATGATGAATATATGTATCCATACATAGTCTACCCATACAGACTATGTATGGATAGTCTGCCAGACATGCTTCAGACAGAATTACAATCTTTGAGATTCATGTTGTTTCATGAAACCAGCAGCTACAGTTTCAGTGATGTGCTCTGGAGAGATGACTCACTGATGTGTCTCCATCATCACCCCCGTCTATGACATTTTTATTTGAGGGAGATTGAAAGATTACCCAGTTTCTTTTTGACATGTAACATTTTAGCTTGATTCAAGAGATGGGTGTCAAAGGCTTGAAAGAAACTGATGCATTCTGGGGAGCAAACTGTCACCACCATGATCCACAAATCAAAGGAATTACTTGTATTTTACCCTTTAGACACATTGACACGCGTTCCACTAATGATACCTATTAAAAGAACACATATGCATGAACCAACCAAATACAAATGCACTGTTCTCCCATTATAGTCTCTGTATTAAGCAGACACAGTGACGCAGAATCTTGCAGCATCATCCTCATTCATCAGCAAAGAGAGGGACAAACAATACTGCAAAACAAAGAGGGTGAACGAGATGTTGAGAAACTCACCCAGCTAGATGAGATGTTGCCCGTGGGTCAGAAGGACCAGTAAAACCCAAGACCTGAGAGGGTGATACTGAAAAAAGGAGAAGTGAGAGAAAGGGGGGGAGAGGGAGAGAGAGAGAGAAGGAGGGATTAGATTTGGCTGTCAGTGACTGCAGTGGCAGGTGGTACTATGGTGAACACATACAGACACACACTCAGCAGATCTCAGGGACAGATGAAAAGAAGAGGTAGAGGCAGAGGTAAGATAGTAAGAAGCATCTGAGGAGAAAGAGAAGGACTGATAGTAGTGTCCAATCAGCTGTCAAGGATGCCCTGAGGTACAACACAGTAAGAGTAAGACAAGACAGTTAAGTGGGATAAAGAAACAGTGTGATAGCATGAAAGTGTGTGTGTGTGTGTGTGTGTGTGTGTGTGTGTGCGTGCGTGCGTGTGTGTGTGTGTGTGTTTCAAGCTTCATGGAAGGGTAAACAAAAGTCACACAGTTCTATTTCCCAGACCCATACAGGACCAGACACACTCTATCTAGCCTCAGTCCAACAGTCACACTCTGAACATCTCAATGTAAGGACATTCCCAACCAGTGTCTGCCGCTATGTTGAACAAGCAATCAGTGACTTCATGTGATCAGCTCGGACAGCTAGCTGTTACATCATTGTGCTCAGAGAATAGCCGAGTCAGACACTATGTCTTCAGTGTACCCTAACAGACACGCAAAATGGCAAACCGATGACCAAACTCAGGTAGGACAGCAATGTCTGGCTCTGGGGTTGCAGATTGTGACCCAAGAACAACCTCTTCTTTTAAAGTTACAAGATAAGAGTTCATGAGGCGGAGAGAATCAGAATCCGACAACTTCAGAAGTTGTTAACCAAATAAGACAAAAGTGTGGTTTCAGAAATAAAACATGCATTTTTCAAAATAAATTTGTAAAAAGCAGCAACTATTCACTGACTGAGGACTTCTCAGTCCTCCGTCAATCGGAATGCTTCTGTTTCTACTAGATGTTTTCAGATTTCTTCTTCTGTCTTCAATTTAATAATGAAACTGCTGTTGTTAGAATTGTTAGTCCTGATTTGTTCATCTGTCAAAGGGAAACAAGAAGTGCAATCATAGCCTGTCTTTGTGATACAAACTTCTAAACACACAGTCAACCATGACTAAATCCATGTCTGTACTTGTTTCACAGCTTCATCAAACTCCAGATCCGATCGAAATGAAGTCATCTTCTCAGGAACAAAGCAGATCTAAAGATTTACGCCGTTAACTGTTTAACGGGCAAGCAACTATTTTTGGTAATTTGATTTTCAACATGACAATTTTTGACAGATGTTACAACAGTTATGAATGTCAATGCCCTATAAAGGGTAAAGGCTGTGTCTGTCTGAATTTACATCCTCATTTAATATGAAAGGAACAAACTCTCAGAAAGGAATTTCTGCAATGATTTTATTTTTTATCTAAAAAATACCATTAGAGCAAAAGCTTGTCAACCCATCCTCAATGAGGAAATTCTTTATACAAATTAGTTATGTTAGACATGCAGGCCAGAGCGCATACACACAAACAAAAGGCTTTTAGATTGAGGCAGCCAAAGGCAGTCACAAGGCCCCAACGTTTTGTTAACGTTATAACAAAAAACAACTGAAAATCACCTTTTGAGTAAAATACAAAATATACAAAGTACAAACTGAGAGTCATCATGAGGGGTAAAGCAATAAATAAACACAAAATCACCATGAAGTGGGATATTCATGACAGAAATCATATTTCCCAACTTGGTTGCTCTTTCCAGATTTCTGGAAATATTTTTTTTAATCTCAGCCAACTCCTCTGCTCAGCCTTCAGTCCGTTCTGTTGTTATCAACAGGAACTTTATCTGACCTAAGTGTTTTTGACAGACAAGCTGAATGTCGTACGAGTCAAACCCCATGCTTAAGCCTGGACTTGTCCTTTGTGTCTTAGAAATTACCTCTCAAAACATAAAACCTTTATTTTTGTCAGCAGGGAGCTCTGAATGGTTGGGGGGATGCCATCATGTGACGCTAGATCTGCAGACATGTGGTGATGAGAGAGGCATGAACACTATAAATAGACCTATAAACCCACCTCAGAGCACGACAGCACATATATACAGCATATTTCCAGTAAAGAGAAGGAATGAATGATCTTGTTGCACCATAACCTGACTCCTTTTACCTCCTCAAACACTGCTGTGGAACGTCTCATTGGAGCCCCATGATCGATGATATTGGACAAAATTACCAAAACCAGCACCAGATTTTATTTTCTAAGGCGGGTTGTTAGGAACATTATTCATAATTACCATTCCTATACATTACTTTTTATCTCAAATACACAGGTCATCCATAATAATATGACTCTTACAGATTGGTATCTATTATAGATGTACTGTTATGCATAGATGAATTAATACCACACAATGAAACAGCCCTGTCGGGAGTGCAAACCTTACATGTAAAGGAAAGTTATCCGTGAAACAGTAAGACCAGAGTGTTTCATCAGCGTACCTTTTTCAGTCAGTTTTATAACAACTTCAGTCTTAAACGGCCTGTTCTAAATGCCTGGAAGAACATGGTTAGTCATTTCTATTAACGTTTCAATGCACCATAAAATCTAAAAAACATTTTTGGGGATTTAAAAACCAACACTCTTGAGGATAATACCATGTGTGAAGTTTTCAGCTGTGAGATTTACAATAACACTGGTACTGATATCTCCCTGTGTGGGTCATCTAGCAGGTACTGTATGTCTTGTTGCTGTGACAACATGTCTAAATCTTGCAGCTGCAAAAGCAGCTGCAGGATTTATCATCTCATACTTGTATTAATATCTAATATGCCAATATTGTTTCTAGCTAATATAAAATACAGACATTCATTTTGCTTCACTGCTCTCATTCACCACTGACCTTTAGCTTTTTTACATGAAATCAATACCCTAGAAACAAAGAATGAGAATAAATCAAAAGAAACTGATATAAATGACTAAAAATGAGAGCTGTAAGGAATGGCGTGAAAAGACACAGTCAAAGGGGTCAGTGGCAACTCCTAATGGTTTAATGATAAAACCAACAATGACATAAAATCCATTCAGATGAATGTTTCTTGCTACCTAGTAGCAACACAAACTGACTGGTGCTCATCATCACATTAAACATCCATCCATTTTCTTGTAGACGAGGCATCTGTTGATGAGATGTTGTCTAGACTGCAGACATCATCTGGAGCCAGCTGACTACGCCAGATGCATCCCTGGTGCACACCTGAGCCACATTAAAGACAAAAAAACATTCATCCACACACTCACACCCACGAGCAATTTGAAATGATCAGTTCACCTGTTTTTGGAGGTGGGAGGAAGCCGAAGAAACAGTAGAAAACTCGGGCATACTTGGGGAAAACACGCAAATTTCGCACAGAAAGGACTCGAACCCTGAACCTTCTAGCTGTAAGGCGACAGCTCCAACTGTGTTATATTAAACATTTTATTCACTATTCATAATGAGCAAGAGAGAATAAAACATTCTGCTAAAGTAGTTGGCCTGTTTCAATCAGTGTCTTCTCCAGTTGAGCAAATACATTTCTTAATTCAAATCAAAAGAAATGTTAAATAATAAAGAAAACAAAACTGGAATAAAACTGAGATGACTAATAAACACAAAAACTTCAGTCATGTTCTGTTAAAAAACAAATATCCTCAATAAAATGTGGTTTCAACATGTTATCCCTTTCCTTTTCATCCTCTGTGTTTAAGTAGCATATCTGACAGTCGCAGGAGAAAAAAATAAGCCGTCATGTGTTTAGTGAAGTAAAAAACTCGTCCTATCGGCTTCAGACAACGTACAGTTCATGTGGTGAAGCTCTTTAAAAGAGAGCAAGCATTTTCACAGCTTTATGAGTTTGCGTGGGCTGCAATAGGACCAGCAACACTCAATTATGCTACCAGCAAGCTTATTAACACTCCCCAGTCTGTGATCACACACACACACATACACACACACACACGAAGCATGCATACCTACAGAACAGTTCACACACACACGCACACACATACTCACAGCAGACATATGCACAGCTTGTGGTTGAGATCACTCATTGTTGTTTGACTTTATCTGGCAATTTAAACACATTCATCGTTCAAAGAAAGGAAACCCTGAAGTATTCAGCTTCTCACAGCATATTTTTTTTGAACTTACATGAAACATCTTGAAGAATTATTATTTAATTTCCCTGAATTGACTGCTTTGTTTTGATCAACATTGCTTTGATCAACTTCATTCATGATATTTAACGCTCCTTTGTTCAGCTGCAGAGTAAGTCTGAATGGTGTTTTTTTAATAAATAGCAACAAAAACAAAAATCATAAAATAAATGTTAAATAATAACTAAATCTTCACCGTCGAGTTCAAACATTCCATGGTTACATGAGACGATGTCTACATCGACACTGTCAGTGAACTTCTATGTGTGTGGGCTGATGGAGGGGAGGGCATCAGCACCTTTACCTACGTCACTGTTTTCTCTCGAAGGCTGAGTGGGAGTTCGCTTTCCAAAAAACCCAGAAAAAAACTCAGAAGTGGGCTGAATTAAATGTAGTTCCTTGCATTTCAGGGTCCTCACTCATGCTGGCTGTCAAAGCTTAATGGGGTAACAAAACACAGCCATTGTTAATGTTTTTAGTAATACAACATTAACAATGACTGTGCACTAACATGTTAAAGTGTGAGCTGTAATGAAGGCCTTAAGAGAGTACCTGGATGCTGTATGCTACAGGCACTGCTAACTGGATTAATGAAGAGCGTGCAGATTAGTGATTAGTTTCGGTGTGAGAGGGATTAGGTGCACCTTAATCTTTAATGACTCCAATGGTGTTTGGTTTATTTACTTTTGTGGATGATGAAGAAAATAGTCATGTCTGCATCTAAATGTTAGATATGTTGGATGAGCTGGAGATCGTAACAAACATTACATACACAACTTACATGCTACTATTGTGACCTTTGTGAAGAAACGGACAATACCGTCAGCTATGTAATCCAATGATCATCTTCTATGTCTCTTGATGTTTATGGCTTCACTGTTGGATGAATATTACGGTCAAATCAGCTCCCTACACTCAGTGTGACGTTGTAAGACAAACGAGCATGTTATATTAGATGGTTCTGGTCTTGTAAATTCTTTTTAAAGTAAATTTCTTCCTTCCAGACTTCCTGTCTGTGTCTATTTACTCTTCACTGGGATTATTCATCATACTGGAGTTCCTGCTGCCGCTGATTGAAGAAGTCCCCCACAGAGGGTCGCATACCTGAACATCACTAGAACCTCACACCCACTCCACAACATCGGTGCACAACAATAATGGAAATGCCTGTATCAGAGCTGCTACAACATCCAAAAAGCATCAAGGGGGGGTGGAACAAACTGAAATTCCATTACACTATTATACCCTTCAAATACAATGTCAGAGTAGAATAAAGGCACATCAAGATCAGAGTTCAAAACCAGAGTTCTCAACTGTCAGGAGGGTAGAATCATTGTCATGTCAGTGGGTTCTGAGACTATTTCAATCGATGTCTTCATTTTGCTCATCAAATGGACCAAAATCTTATGTCTTGTCTACAGATTCTGCAACTGAATGTTGATATTTATCAATACCGACTGATTGCAATCTGATGCATCCAAAAAAGCATGTTGACACAGGGTTTAATGCGTGTCTTTGTGTCCATGAGTGGGAGCACGTCTCACTGTGTACACTGCTGGTTGGAGTAGGGAGGGTGGATGTGGGCGATGACGAACAGTGACTCCGTTTCCACAGCAACAACCTAACTCAGTCAGTCTCCATGGCAACAGATAACAGCATCAGCTGATTCAGTCTCAGTAAAGGTTGATACCACAGGCAGGAAAATATTCTTAATATTCTTTAATGAAGGCTCCACTGTGTACGCAAAACTGCCCATTCATGTTTTCTCTAAATTGTCAGTCAGCTTGTTTTATATTTATTATCACATAAATGCCATTTCCCAATAGTGAGCATGTAATATTCATAATTAACCCATGCGGTAAAACAATGACCTCAAAACATACCTGAACCTCTGGAACAATATTCTCATAAATTAGATTAGATTGTTTCTGTATTCTGTTATAATTATCTGCCTTTTCTGCTTAAGATAATTAATTTCAGGACTCTTCCTGAATCAATATATAAACTGTGCCAGAACATTTTTTTTATCTAACATTACCATTTTTCAGTCTTCAAGTCTTAGACATTAATTATTAAAGTAAAATACTTTTATCGTCATTATTAGTCTGTGTGTGATATTTTAAATATGTTTGGCTCAAGTCGATAGCTAAACCCTGAATATAGGCTGGCAGGTGTATTTCATTTTAACATTTTACACACCTACATCCACTTTTCTTCTGACCTCTTTTCATCTGCACGCGCGCGTGTATGTGTGTGTGTGTGTGTGTGTGTGTGTGTGTGTGTGTGTGTGCGTGCGTGCGTGCGTACGTGTGCGCACGAATATGTTTGCAAATAATCCCCTCATCTGGTGTAGTATTGTAATTGCCTGATGCAGGAGGGTTGTCACTCTTATTTAATCCTATATAACCTCGCAGTAACATGGTAATCTAATAGCTATTGTATTGTAACTCGGCTTGTCCTGGTGTGTGTGAAGATTATTTTGCATGACCAATGATGCCATGATTTTTTTGTGTTATGTTAAAAGAGGTACATTTTTAAGTTTAAAGTTTTATAAGAAAAATCTAGATGTTTCTAGAATTGCTTAATTAACATAAGACACGAGTAAGCAGTATATCGTACATTAAAGTGGTATCACTGAACTGCTGCAACTTGTGGGTCCACAGTGTCGTGACAGCAATCTCGTCTTGATACAAGAGTGAATGGATTTGATTTTGCTTATTTTTTATTCTGCATTTTGTTTGTTTTTACATTATTTTTGGGGTATTTTTCCCTTCCTGACTTGCTGCCCTCCATACATGTAGTACATTTATCCCACTGTGCCATCTACACCCCAGGATTTCTTTTTTTAATTATTTAATCACACCTCTTACATGAAGGGTGAGGGATGTTGGTACAGTTCAGAGTGCGTCTCTGATTTTTGTTACAAGGTACCAGCTGTGTGCATTGACCTTTTCATTCCACCATGGATGCCGGTTAGAAACAAAAATCAGTCCCCTCAGCTCTTGTGGACCTGGGATCGCCATACCAGTTCATCAAACATCAGAGATAGACAACAGCTTATATTTAGAGGTAAACAACAGTAATCAACATATACAAATGTTCAGGTTGTGACAAAATAGTGAACACACATTACAGGATGAGAAAACTGAGAAAACCATTAATCACTAAGCTGCAAATGGGTGAATGGATGTGTTACTGCTAAATAAAAGATTCTAGACTATAACGAAACAGTGTTGATTACCATGTTGTAGACAAAGAGATCTTCACATAGTTGTGAAAAATTGTGAAATACCCCAAAAGTGCTCATTTCCAGGGGTGAAGAGGTTCAGTGGTTGCATGTGACAGCATCACATACCTGAGAAGCTCGGTTTATTAAACTAAGAAGTGGAGACATTTGCTTTTTGAGAATCTGTGTGAGCAAACAGTCTAATTCCATGACGCATAACACAAATGAGCTCTGGAATGCAAAACTGCGATCCGTGAACAACAACAGTGAGTGAAGACTCTACCTTGCACAGCACAGCAGGTGATAAGTCACCTGGTGATAAATCTTTTGAGCCCAAGCTCATCTGAGACAAATTGATGCGAACATTTTACCATCGTTTTTGGAAATCATGGATGCTAGTTGGGATATTGCATAATAGACACCCGAAGAATTAAGCAGTGAGCTGTGTAACATGCTTCCTGTAACGTTTTTGATTTGCAGATGTTTTTAGAAGTCAAATGCTGAAGTGTACTACATCTGGTCTTTTTTAACATTTTGGTAATCTCCAAGTGACACTCCTATTTTTTCCAAAAGAACTAAATTGTTCCTTTTGCATGGATGAGTCAGCCTGAATGCTCACGCATACATAGTTATATTCGTTCATGCACTTCATGTTCAGAGTTCATAAAAACTTACTTTTGTGATCAAAAACATTGATTTGAGTCTCAATTTTGAGGCTTTTCTGTAAACAATTTTAAAATAAACAATAAATATAGCAACTTCTGATCAATCCATATCAATTTCAGACTTAAAATAATATATTGATTTAAGCCCCACCCATTTCTGGTCAAACCACACCTACTTCCGGTTTAAGCTCCACCCACTCCCAGTACAGATACAGGTACAGATAATTTAGATGGTTGAACAGATACAAATAGTGGTGTACTTGCTCATCCCTAATACGTACCATCAGGTGTCGCGCATTAATCAAAGGGTTTGATCAAAATAGAGTTGGCAAGAGCAGATGGTGAAAGATTAAAGCTTAAAAGAAGGGGGCTACCTCCTCTTCCCCTGGAGAGACAACCCTAGATGGAAACACGCCATTACAAACACACAAGAAAGGATTGGAATTGTTTATGATAGTGCCACAGAGCTTTATACTGTTTGAAGTAGTCAGGATTTGATGACAGGACCAGCCTGTCAAGAAGAGGAAAGTCTTGTGGAACGCATTCAATGAGTCACATCAATCAAAAGGTGGAGAAACCGCAGAATTAAAGGGAGACGCTTCATCTAGTCATCAGTTGTGACTCGTCTGTATGTCTGCTTTTGTTCACACTCTCTCTCTCTCTGTTTGTGTGTGTGTGTGTGTGTGTGTGTGTGTGTGTGTGTGTGTGTGTGTGTGTGTGTGTGTGTGTGTGTGTGTGTGTGTGTGTGTGTGTGTGTGTGTATGCGTGCGTGTGTTTATTACGCAATCGATCAAAGGACAATTTGCCTCCTCAAAAACCCTAAAGAAAACAAGAAAAACTTCAGAACAGTCAGGGGAGCATTTCTGTTCCTTTTGTTTTGTATCTGTGTGTAACTTTTAAGTTCCTCCATTTGAATTCCCGCAGACATCCAATGGCTCTACAACCCCAGATCGCACACTGAACAAAGCATGGGGGGAGACAGTTCCGATGAAGTCAAGGGGAGCAGAAAATGCCACAAACCAGGAATATAAATGCCAACATTACAGATATAAGTCAATTACTCAGGTAATTTCAATTCTTGCAGTCAACAATGTAACACTCATCATGTGTGTTTCATGATGAAAGGAAGACTGTCATTTGTTGTGAACCTAGAACTTGGTGATCTTTGTGTTTGAATAAATAAAAAAGGCACATTTATGCATTTGTGTATTTGTTCTGTGTATAATGTCTTTATCCAAGATGTGAGGATCCAAAAGACAAGAAGTGTTGTTCGTTTGAAAACTCTCTGTCTTGACTAAGTTGATGAAAAAAAATTATAATACAGTATTCTGCAAAAAGATTGTAATCCTCTGCAAGGTTGTGATAGAGCAGCTACTGTCTCAGGCATCTGCTGCAGATCTACCGGCACCTTTGTGCTCCATTAGGACACAGTGTTAAGGATGGGAGACAGCAGTAATAGCAAAACATTTCAATCAAGTGGTGTGAGATGTAATTATAGCTATAAGACAAGTTAATGCTTCATTGTTTGATGTGTTAGGCAATTTGTTTTTGTCAGGAAGGAATTCAAAAACAGATGACTGTGCAGAATGTTTTGTGACGTTACAACGCTGTAAAAGTGGATTACGAAACACGACAGACACCAAGCAATAAAAAACAGCCCATAAAATCACATTGGAGGCAGGGTTTAATATATTTCCATTTAATTCTACTGGGGACCACCTGAGCGACTGGCAACAACCTGCGGGAGGTGTTAAGATTTGTCATATATTACTGCATCTGGATTAACAGTATCGCTCAGATGGCAGTTGTTTTCTCCTAACAGGAGTGAGGCCCGTCATCAGCACATGAGGAATTCCCGATAGAGACACTAATGAGATAAAGGAGAGAGGTTATGGGAATATTCAAGATACACGACTGATATTACTTCTATCTTTAATCTCTTGTGGAGAAGGATGTTAGTTGGTGGGAATTTAAAGATAAATTCGTTAAACAGACCCAAAGTCTACAAATGTAAGTAATGGAGTGATTACATCAATACCACTCATGATAACTGAATAAAATGAGGTTTCTTCTACCTAGAATCTAGAAGTAATGTCCAAACACAACCATACACCAAAGAACAATACCTGGACACTGATGTACAAATAACTCAAATAACACTGAACTATCACACAGATGCCAGACACTTCGGGAGAGGCAACACTAAACAGGAAGGTGAAGTGTGACTCATCCTGATCTTTCCTGTTTCATCCCACTCCTGCTTTGCTACATCTATCTGCTCTGCCGTGCAGTGTTGTTGGATAAAAATGGCCCTAGAAAAATAATTTTACCATATGAACGAACATAACCAGACGAAGCAAAAATAAAAACCATAGCTGATTCTATCATTCATTTATTTACTGAGCATTTTTTAAATGACAAGCAACAGTAATACATCTGCTCCTCAAGTTAACCTTGAGTGAAGGGAGACTGTTGTGAACGCCATATCTTAAGACAGACCTTCAGCCTCAAAGGATGCTGTCAAAAGCTAAAATAACTGCATGGATGTATAACAGTCAGCTTCCAGTATATTAGGTCTGTCAACCCAAAAAAAACAATGCAGAAAACAAAAGTTTTCAGTCCAAACTTTGTCAGCACTGAACACAGGTTACATAATCGAATCATCACGGCACCACAAACGGCATCACCAAAATTGATCAACATCAGGTTACCTAAAAAAAAAAAACATTTAAAGGGTTTGATTATAACTGTAAACCACAGTCAACCATCACCTGCATAGACGTCTATTTGAAAACAGTCTAGCTACACGGGCAATGGGAACCACAAATGTAAAAAAAAAAAAAAAAAACTTGATCTCCGGCTTGCCCCAATCCCTCACAAGACTCCAAACACTTTACTTTCACCATCAGTGGACATCTACAATTGGTGTCCTATAGTCCAGTGATTCTTAACCATAGTTTTGGCCGCGAGCGCCACCTAGAGGGCCGCAAAAAAATTTTTGTTTTGTACGTGTGGCCCGCGAGGGCCGCGGGACTGCATAGCAACTCCCGACCATGTGGTGGCGCTAATGCATCAGTTGTTACTTTAACCAGCTCCGCAATGGAGAAATTCTTAAAAGGAAAGAATGAAGACAACACCCCTACCCAAAAAAGTAAATTTTTGCGCAAGTACAATCCCTGACTTTATCAAGTACAGCTTCGTAAACGGAGGTAGCGAGGCAGTCTCGAAAGCCTAGTGTGTGGAGTGTGGGTTAACTCTTTCCAACAAAGCACATAAGCCCTCAAAACTACAGCAGCACCTAGAGACCAAGCATCTGACGCTTGTGGGAAAGCCGGTGGAATTTTTTAAAGAGAAAAGAAGATGGGCTGCAGATGCAGAAAAGATCTATCGTGTCACTGACTGGCAACTCTAAATGTGCATTAAAAGCAAGCTACCTCATAGCCAGACGTGTGGCACAGAGTAAGAAAGCATTCACCATCGCCGAGGAGTTGGTTCTGTCTGCTGCTGTTGATATGTGTTGTGAGATTGGAGTGGCCGCTGCAAAGAAGCTGCTGACCGTCCCGCTCTCAAACGACACTGTGAGTCATCGAATCACGGACATGGCCTCAGACATACAGCAACAACTCATTGAAAGAATAAAAAGTATTCCCATTTTTTCTTTGCAACTTGACGAGTCCACCGATGTCACGAATGCTGCACTGCTGTTGGTTTTTGCTCGCTATTGCTGGGACAGTAGTTTGCATGAAGACATACTGTTTTGTGGAGAGCTACCAACACGAGCTACGGCTCAGGAATGTTTCCGCTGCATGGATAACTACTACAGTGAGAATGGCATGAACTGGCAGAACTGTGTTGGCGTGTGCACTGACGGTGCAGCATCAGAGGCAGATCACATCCAGCTGCTCTATCACAGTGAAGTGAGATGGCTGTCAAGAGGACTGGTCCCCAAGCATTTGTTTGAACTGAGGAATGAGGTCTTCTTGTTTCTCACTGAGAAAAAATCTCCTCTTGCACATTACTTTGCCAACACAAAGTTCACAGCAAAACTTGCATATCTCTGTGACATTTTTTTTATTACTGAACCAGCCGAACATCTCACTTCAAGGAAGAACCAGCAACATATTTGTTGTTTTAGACAAAGTTCAAGCTTTCAAGGGGAAACTTGCTTTGTGGACCAAGAGGGCCCAGGAAAAGAGAATGGACATTGGACCCGTTTTCTGTGGATCCCACTGCAAATGATGTTGCTTTGCCCTCACATCTGGAATCCCAGCTTCTGGAAGTTTCCACTGACAGCACTTTAAAGTTGCAGGGGGCAAACTGGACCTGGGCTTCTTCTGGATTACTGTTTCAAAGGAGTACCCATGTTTTGCACTGAGGGCTGTGAAACTCCTTCTCCCATTCACGACCACGTACCTGTGTGAGTCGGGATTCTCCATCCTGGCCACAACTAAGACCAAAGCCCGAAACAGACAGAGCAACTCTGGAGGCTACTCTGAGAGTGAGCCTTTCCCCCATTCCACCCAGACTGGATCTGATTGTGTCTCAGAGGCAGACCCAAGTGTCTCATTAAGTGGTGAAGATAAAAGGGAAGATATATAATTGTTATTATTGTTATTCTTCTTTTTCTTTCGGCTTTTCCCTTCAGGGGTTGCCACAGTGATTCAGTTGCCTCCATCTAACCCTGTCTTATGCATCCTCTTCTCTCACACCAACTACCTTCGTGTCCTCTTTCACTACATCCATAAACCTCCTCTTTGGTCTTCCTCTAGGCCTCCTGCCTGGCAGTTCAGAACTCAACATCCTTCTACCAATATATTCACCATGCACAAATATAGTTTCATTTGCACGTTATTTCAATTTTATTTAGTTTTTTTTTTAAAAAACATTAATTTGAATGTATTTATTTTATCACCAGCTTTTTTATTGATTGATTTATATGCTTTATTGCTTTTATTAATTTTATTCTGAATCCTTCCTTTTTTTAAGTAAAATTTAATTATTGGTCTCTTTTTATTAACAATTTTATTTTTTATTCACTGAAGTGTGTGCACATCACACACTTCAGGTTTGATGTGTGATTTGAAGTGCTGAGGTATATTCTGTTATTGTTACATTGACATTGTTAACATTCACATGACATGTTCAATAAAAGTCTTTGTGACGATCATGTTTTATTGTCATTTTTTTTGACAAGGTTTTTACTTGTTAAACTGTAAGTGGATTTGGTTTCTTATCTAATACAAATCAAACCAAGAGTGAGATCATTTTAAAACTATACAGTGCTAATATTTAATGTACTGAAAAAAAATGGGCCTCAAGGTCAGAAAGGTTAAGAACCCCTGCTGTAATCCATCAGATATTTGACATAAACCAATCAAAACAAGTTACAGTACACATTTAAATTTATGTGGAAGAATCACAGAGGTTCTCGTCATACAGATGTTGCATGAAAGACACTAAACCCTGAGTCTCACCGGTAAAACGTGAATTTGAAAGTTATTGCATGAGATCACAGAAAAACAGTGCTTCTTTATTACATGAGGAATTCACAACCAATTTGGAAATTTCAGGATACTGGTATTTGATTATCTAAGTATTTAAAAAAGGGGAAAATGGTGGGTATTAATCATGGTTCTAATATAAGTACTCACTAAGAATAGGACTTTAATCTATTGATCTGCAATCCAATCTCCCAATATCCTGGATTCCTCCACTCAGATAGAGAGAGACAGAGATTGGCAGCTAGCTGGCAGACATGCAGGTTGAAGTGTTGTTGCTGCTGCTGCTGCCAAAGCTTCAACCAAGAGTCTCTATTCTTTCATACAAAGAGCCCTTCTCACATTCTCAGTCTCATACAGGAATTCACACACAGGATCACGTCAATCACTCAAAAAGAGTCAACACTGTCTGTTGGTACATTTTCCTGTGCAAACCCAACCAAGTATCCTGGTAGAAATCACGAGTAGGTTGTGTAACTGATGTATGGACCTTATATAAAAGGGTGCTGCTGCATGTTGCACCACATAGGATGGACTCATGCTACCTAAAGCTAGCACCTCACCCTGATGGTTGATTGGTTTCTCTACACTGGGTAACAGGGGCAAGAAGCCTTCTTAAATGTCCATCCTCTTACCAAAGCGCCTTCATACATATTACTACTAAAGAACATATAATCTTACCTAAACTAGAATTTTTCTGGAAAAAATATCAAGCTGTTGCCAGTGAACAATTCATTCTTGTGTCCTCATGTCTGTGTAGCAGGATACTGGGAAATCCTGATCTGCAGTCACCCACTGAGGTCCACATTTTTCCTTGTTAGGTTGCAAATTAAAGCACCCCACCAGGAAAGGGAAGTGTCAGTTCCATGGAACATTTCTCTCGAACTCGGAGAGAACCCATGCAGGGGAGAACGTATAAACTCTGTACAGAAAGAACAGGAACCTGCAACCTTCTCGCTGTGAGGAGACAGCGCTACCCACTGCGCCATCCTGCTGCTCTTCAAGAGGTCACATCTGCCAGTAGGTTGTTCCAAACTTTATTCCTTATATTATCAATTTAGAAACTGTGTCTTAATCTCTATCTTGATGCCAAATCCTACAGCCTAGCACTAAAAAAATAAAGTCAGCGAACTCATCACTTCCATTTTAAAGCAATGACAAGACCTTTTTATATTTATTTTGTTTTCCACTTTTTCTGTGTTCTCTCTGTTAATCTATACATCCATTACAAAGACCAAATCATTCATGCACTTTAATATCCCATTCAACCAGCGCTAGACACTGAACTGATGCTTCATTCATGATAAGAAACATTCACACTAGAGCTTCCTGAAGTATTCTGCCTGTTTGTTTTCAGTTTGTTGCATGTCAGACCACCCTCTTCCAAGATGTGTCTTCTCTTCCTACCTGTCCAATTTGATAAGGATCACTTTTTTAAAAATAAATGTAGGCCCCTGTCCAACTCTGTGAGTAAAAAATCGTTTCATCTACTAAAAATTATTACCAAAATGCAATCAGTGAAGTTAGGCCTCCTAGTTTGTCACTTACAGTTAGTTTTACAAAATGTAATCCAATTATTCGGTGCTAAAGTTGATGATTTTTAAGCATAAAAACAAATAGAACCACAATCATAGATATACAAATACAACACATAAATAAACATGCTTTCAAAATCACAAATTACAACCTACATATGCCTGTGGAAGCAAAAGTAATGCTGATTTTTAAACCGAGGAGAAACTATAAGAGAAGATCAAGCAGAAGATGAATTCCCAACAGACACAATTTATTGCAGATGTTCGTCTGCTACAAATTCCCTGTGAACTCCTGGCATTCCTGACTTTCAGCATCAGAGCATGTCATGAAAAAGAATAATGTTAACATGTTGCTGAATCTCTGACTGTCTTTTACCATTACAGAGAGATAAATGCAGACTTGGGTGAAATGACAGAAACCAGTTGACCACCAGTCTGGTCTTCCAGGTATCTGAACACAATCCCTCTGCGGGGAGGAACTCAGAGATGCTGCCTCATCTTGAATGCATCAGGCATTTGAAATGTATCTGCCCACACTGCTGGAAAGTGGGCAAGACAGTGATAAATCAATACCCTGCCCCTGTATGTTAACGGGACTGGCCTAAAGTCGACAGGCACATGAGGCATCTATCATGTTTATGTTCAATATTTAATGCACAGTCAGTCAGAGGTGAGGCGTTATGAGGTGTACCGGCCCAGCTGCAGCCACATTTTCAGGGTTGAGTTAATGATTAAATAAAAGGTTCAATACATTGATCGGGTTCTAAAGTAACAAGGGTTCACACTTGATTTCCAATGAAATCAATTCAGATAAAATATAAATGGAAATGACGAACATTATCTGTGTGATCAATCTGATACGATTCAGCCAATATGACTCAGCACCTGTTTGTACTCCTCACCTTCTCCATCATTACGCGGGTTGGATTTAATTAAAAAGCCATTTACACATAGCTATAGAGGTTTATCTCGTTGGGTTATTTTAACACCATGTTAAGGAATATTTTCAGTCCTTTTAGAATTACCACACCATTTGTGGGTATGGATTACCACCGCATCAAGGCTTGTTCCCGCAGTGGCCGCAATAGGTAGAGCTTCCAATACAGCACAATGCGGACATTATCCTTTAAACCCCATAGGAAAACATCCAATTGAGAGTGTAATTGCACCGATAACAGCAAAAGGTAATCAATAAGTCTTACCAAAATCAGAGACGTGTTTTCCTTTGCATGCTCGGTCGGAATTTCAAGGCATACTAAATTCCCCCACACTACTCAGTGAACCTGTCAGAAAACAGAGATGAGACAGCAAACTCGTAAGAACCCAGAGTCGGTCCTTTCGCAGACAAACAATGCGTCCTTTCTCCATCCCGCAGAGAGGGGCACCTCATCTTTTCAGCTGCAGTGCTTGCGGACATACTTATTCACAGTCAGAAGAAAGATTCCCCTTGAGCGCCAATGTCACAACCCGCTTTTCAGTTAGTCACTGCCTTTCATACACATTCATTTGTATTAATAAAAAAAAATTAAAATAAATGTTTTACCTGTTCTGCGCAGGGTCTTTCTTCCCAACTCCCAGTCTGTCCGACTCACTGGTGCTGCGGCTTATATTTACCGTAATTACCGTATTATAACCACGCCGTTACTTTGCACTGCGCTGCAACAACGGTGTGTTTGCGCTGCATTGTCCTCGAGAGTTTAGAGAATGTGTATGTATATGAAGTGGGAGAACATTCAAAGTGGTACTTCATATATGTCGACAGCCTACCAATAGTCGTTTCATCCCCACAGGAAACCAGGTACAAGTAGAGTAAGCAGCCGCTTATGGCCCACTGTGGCCACCAGGGGGAGCCAAAGAGCGCAAACGAGTAAGGAAATGACCGTTCAAGGGTATAAGTCTAGTGTGTCATCTACTAGAATATTGAACTAGTTTAAAAGACTATAGACTTATAGAAAATGCCTAAATTGAAAGAGTTTTTTGACCTCGTTTTTTAGCTGCCGTGCAGTTTTGGCATTGCAATTTTTTTGCATTATAAAAACTATAAACTAAAAAAAGATCGCTTTAACTGTTTTTATAACAGAAATTTAAAAAACCCCCCACAGAATTACAACCTTAGAAACAAAGTAATTAATGTCGATCCCAGGATATTATGTGGCTATTAGTATTAATGTATTTCCGTTTACCTAACAATTTTTATTACAAATACTATTTAGACACAAACTACTGCTGGGCCGTCATCCGTTGTTGCTTTCTGAGTCGAAAACGCAATTCTTTAACAAATGAAAATGGGTAAACACGTGACAAGCAAGTAAAGTTACTAGTTTTATTTCTGGTTACTAAAGCTGACGAGTCTCTTTTTATCATGCTGTTATTATAATGTTTTATTTAAACGTGCTTTCCTTAACTCTTTTCCTTTTCCAGCAGATGGCAGCATCAGCTTGTTTTACTACATACCTGACTGGGAAGCAAACACCCAGGACAGTGACGCTGTTTCATTCACCTTTTTTTTTTTTTTTAATCAAAATAGTTACAAGAACCAAGTGTTTATGGAGCATTTTCATTTCATAACCAACCCGTATGGAATGATGTGTTGTCTGTGTAGGAAAAAAAATAAAAGACATTTGACATGCATGCTTTTTTTTCTTCTTGTTATTATCGGTCACCCTTAAGCGGATCTGCCCTCAGTTTTCTCTCAGTTGTGGCTTTCTTGTGTTCATCTTCACTGCACTGCCTTCCTTCTGCTACGAGCAACCTACCTACTGTTTTATCAGTAATCTTCAGTGCTGGAAAGTCATCATCTTGACATTTTGGCCCAATCCGTGGGACATCCACCCAAGACACCACATCTCCAACATTCAGTTACCTGTTTGCATTTTAAAAATGAGCATACGTAAACTCTTTATTAACTTCCAATTTCATAATCCACTTGTTCCTCTAGAAGGTTGTGTTTTCAATCAAGGTTATATTTCAAATGAAATACAACATGGAATTTTGAATGCAGCATTACATCAAAGATTTGAATGTTGGTCTGACTGGGGGACGTCTGGTCACCAGTGGGTCCTACCTGACTGAGGTTTTGCTGTTATCCAAGCAGCTGTTGGAGATGGTCTTCAGCTCTGCCCTCAGATGGTGACGTGTTTTTGCCCTCATAACTTTTGCTTTGAGGGCAAAAACACATCACAATCTGCACACACAGATTAGGCAGATTGTGAAGCACAGAAACAACAAGAAACTTTGGCATCAAATCACCACCTTTTGATTGTTTTCCACATGGACTCTCCATCTCTGTGTTACACAAAGGGTCTGTGTAACACAGCCTTTGAACCAAACATGTCACTGTCAGGAGCAGTTAAGCTTTTGGTACTCACTGACACCTTTCCGTTGGCCTATTGCCCAAAGATACCCTGATGAGAGGATGCTTCACTCATGGAG